>NW_008591225.1:0-458 GCF_000691845.1 Merops nubicus
GGTTGGTTGGTTTGGGAGGCTATTTCTGAGATAACCTAGATCACTGACTGCAGCCTTTCCAAGTCAGCAACTTTTCCTTCACTTAAGAGCTTCTGGCGAGAAACAAAATTCAGACTGTTTCAGCAGAAACCAAGGGTATCTCAGCTCCAAAACTCTGCTATTGTTTCAGGGCCTTTCACACAAGATGAGTTCCAAGACTGAATGCTGTATTTTCCCCCTGAATGGTAGCACATCATGGGAGATGCTCCGCAGGGAACTGAGTATGCAAGACAGAAAAAGGAGGTGTATGGGTTTCACCTTCCCAGTGGAAAATCAGTATTTCCGCAAAGAGTAGTGTCTTTCATACAGAAAAGTTCTTAATCAAAAGCAGTGAAGGACTGAGCCATGAAGTGTTTGTCTCAAAGACAGTTTGGATGGAGGACTGCACGTGCGGGAGAGCCGTGTGAGCTGGGCAGAGC
>NW_008591226.1:0-986 GCF_000691845.1 Merops nubicus
TCTGCCGCTTGCCTCCTCAGCCGACACTCGGGACTCTACTCCTGCAGAGTTTTACAAATCAAAGTAAAAGTCATTCAAAGTAAATAAATTTTAAAAGTGCCCGGTGGTGCCAAGAGGCCCAAACAAGCCATTTTATCTGTCACTGCGAATGTCTCAGTGTGTCCCTTTTTTTAAAATGCCATTTCAGCAGAACCACAAAGGAGAGAAGGCCAGGAGACCGAACAGATCCACATTGCTCTTTGCAATTACGGTGCTTCAGATCCATGAGTTTCAGGTGCATGCAGGGTGGGCTGGCTCATGGCTTCTCCCCTGTACTGCTTTTGGGTTGGTTTTTCTTGTTTGGTTGGTTGGGGTTTTTTTCCTTTTCTACGGATTGACAGAGAATGAATGACAGTATATTAGGCCAGAAAGTGAGTGAGTAGAAGCCTCAAGCTATCTCCTGATTTCCACTTCAGCTTGCAAGTATCACCATACCCAGCTCTGCTTGCCCTGCTGTCCCAGGAATCACCCTGGGTAGGTCTCTAAAAAGCACAGACAGTTTTGGGTCTGGGGCATCCCTGAGGAGGACATCAGGCACATGTCCACAAGGCAGGAGTCTGTGTCACCTGGCAGCATGTGAAGGGGAACACAGAACTACAGCACCGTATTCTCTGTCTGCACATTTTTCTAATCTAAAATCCTCCCATGTGTTTCCACCACAGGAACTTCACTTCAGAGCTGATACAGTACAGGAGAGTAAGCTTTGCTAATTCATCAGTGTTTTTTTTCATTGTGGTGTGCGTGAACTTAAAAGGATATTTGGGGATGGCTGGCTGAACGCTGTGAGACTGAGAGTTAATGGGAGTGGTGCTTGGAGAAGACTTTTTGACTGGGTTGCAAAAATGTATGTTTGTGTAAACCAGTAAGGACAGTGCAAGAGAAATCAGAGCTGCTATTTTGAAACTGGAGCCTCCTAACATGGTGTGGTGGTTTAAATCACTTTTATT
>NW_008591227.1:0-10080 GCF_000691845.1 Merops nubicus
CCTAGCTAGATTCAACTCAAACTGTAACATCTATTATATCAAATAGCATATTGCCTCCCAAGATGTTCTGGTTTACAGTTAGCAGATATCAGGTTATCTCTGCAAGTTCTTGCTCTAAATCCAGCAAGGTGAGGTCTAGCATACACTGTGCTATTAGAGCTGAGACAAAACACATTTCTAGTTATACTAGGATCCCATTTTTTAACACTGCTTTTCCAGTTGCAAGTAAAATAAAATTGTTTGCACAGCTGTGCTGATATTCATTGGAAATGGAAGCTGAAACTTTGGTCTTGGCACTGCTCTTGGTTGCTGTGCTTGCAAATCTACATTCAATGTCACCTACTCTTTGTAGGTGAAAACTGCTATTTTATTCTGAGGGTCAGACTGTTGTGCAGTTCTCCACTTCAAGCTCCATCAGATGAACTTACTTGTGTCATTTCACCACAGACCACAGGTCAGGTAAGTCTAGATGTTAGGCTGCAAATGCTGAGGAATGTGGAGATGAACACTGATAACTGAGATGGGGATCAGCTTTGTTTCCAACATCAAGCTGCTACAGATTTAAATGACATCAGGTGTTCCAGAACTCTTGTATCCAAATTATCTGGTCCCACAGGCTTATATTAGTTGAGAATACCACTCTCACCTAAAAAATAGTAAACATGAATTTATAGTTCAAATATGCAGTTATGAAGGAATACAGCATTCAAGTATAATTTCAATTCAAAGCATTGTGTCTTGGTTAGCTGGAGTTCCACTGGGGCTGTCAGAGCAGTGGGTATTCTCAAATACCATAAGAAATGAAATAGCTAGATATAATGGAGCCTGATAAGCACAGAATTTCTTATTCTTATTTCTGAGTTGCTCAGCTTTAATCAGCCTACAAGATATTTGTATCTTTCAATAAATCTTTTTTCATTTCATCTGTGTGGATATACACTCAACAGTAGTTATCTTCAAAATAAATCAAACATCTAGCTAAATCTGCACTGCATCAGCATTTTATTTTAATAATATACCAAAGTGAAATGAAATAAAAGCTGTCTGAAGTGTATACTTTAAAGGGAATCTATAGATTCCTATTGTTCTGTATTCATAGACTCAGGGCAGCAGGGAGAAGTGAAAACATTTCTATCTTAAAGGAATATCTTTTGGTCTGTGTAGAAAGGGGAGGCGTTTATTTTGGGTTTGTTTGTTTGTTTGTTTAACATGCGAGGAAAAAATGAACTATTATTATCTTTCCATAATAAACTGTGTATGGGGTCTAGCTGAGATGGAGTTAGTTTTCCCCATAACAGCAGTCATAGTGCTGTGCTTCGTATTGCTAGTTAAAACAGTGTAGATAACACACCAGTGTTTTAGCTACTGCTGAGCAGTGCCCACATAGCATCAAGGCTGTTTACTTCAACATCCCATCCCCAAAAGCCATTAGAATGGGGGTGGGCAAGATCTTAGGAAGAGACATAGCCAGGACAGCTGACCCAAACTGACCAAAGGGGTATTCCATACCGTATGATGTCTGCTCAACCATAGAAGCTAGAAGGAAGGAGGTGGAGAGAAGGGTATTTGTGACTGTTTGTCTTCAAGAGCAGCTGCTGTGCATATTGGTGAACTGCTTTCTGGAAAGCAGCTGGACATTGCCTGCTCATAGGAAGTAGAGAACAAATATTTTTTTTTTTCCTGTGCTTCCATGTGTGGCTTTTGCTCTTGCTCTGTTAAACTGCCTTTATCTTGACCCATGTGGATTTTTCCATGTTATTTTCTCCCCTCCCTCCTGATGAGAAGGGAATTAGTGGAGTGGCTTAGTGGGCACCTGGCATCCAGCCAAGGTCAACTCACCACAGCTGTTATATGGAGGATTTTGTTTGCTTAATATAGCTTTGTTAACTGATACAATAAAACTTTCATACATGTAACCAAAATTTGAATTGCTGCATTTGTACCAGTAGTGTTTACTAATGCCAGCTAACTTGCAACAATACCTGGGAGCATAAGGGAATGATTCAGCTGTTCACGCAGTGAATGAAATTGCTGTTCGTATTCAGCATGATTAAATCTACAGTTGTGTTGTATTCAAATTAGACCAAAAGGATAGTTCAGTTACTGCATATCAACAAGTTCTACAAAACCTTTTCTCCTCAAACTCCCTTATATGATCTCTAATTTTCAATCTATACAGATACTAGAGAGCCAAATCAAATTTACCAAATAAAAAAATGCAGCAAAAGGATGTTTTCTGGTTCTCATTCTCTATTATCCTTAACTTTGTATAAACACTGGTAGTCTTAGAAAGTGCATAGCCAAGATACAAGGAGAGGGGAGCCCTGACAGTATTATGAAGTTAAGGGATTTTGTCACAGGCTGTCCACAGTTACTGGTTTATCATACTACATCCCAGAGTCCTGGGGAGCTAGTGATTACACCGAGGTGGATCTGTGAATAGTAACTAAGGAAACTATACCTGTTTTGTGTCCTGCAGTTTGTCTAGAGTCTGGCCACCTCTGATTTGAGTCTATGGACCAGTAACAAGAGGTCCTTAAGAAGCCTGAAGCACAGGGTAGGTTAACTTGCCCGATTCACTATGCTTATTTGACATATGCCTATTATTGGCCCAGCTAAGACTGCATTGTACGGAAATGCTGCTCCCAGTACCCAGACTAGTTTTTTAAACTAGTTGAACTTTTTCTGTGCTGTCTTGCGATTAAATCTATCCTGTGGATTTTACAAGTCTACACTTAGTTCATAATGGAAAGAAGTCATTTGACATGATGACTTTATTTAATTTTTTTTTCCTCTCCTAAATATTTTATGAACCTTCTTATTGACAGAAGTCATTCTAGGCTGTATTTTATTCAGGTATAGGGCACAATATACCACAAAACAGTCTTGAAATATTGAATGCTAATTTCTTAATTATATTAGTGCTGAAATCTTTATACTTTATGTTCTGTTAAGGATTCGATACTACTAAATCTAGTTTGTTTTGTCTCATAAGCCCTATGTGTCTTTGTGGTAATACAGCCTACATACAGCATATACTGAATAACACAAACATGCAACACAGCTAACGTATGCCTTTTGTTAAGGAAAAATCTGCCAGAAGATGTGAGGTCAGGATGGAAATCCTAAATATTTGAAGCTGGGTGGAAACAAGTAACCACTTCAGAGCATTACTTTATTTAAGAGACAATGGGTAACTCAGTAACATTATTGTTGTCATGAAGTCTGTGTGATTTGTCAGCAACTGGCAGCTGAATGGCTCCAATGTTCAAGAGATCAGGCATATCATGGTGCTGTTGTCAGAGCAGGGCATGTAGTTCTCTCAACAAGCCTTCAGGCATTTGTTGCATTAGGTGAGTGGTTTCCTTTATCTCAGCGGAGCAAAATAGATGCACTCAAGGTGGACTGTTAATTAACAGTGGAGATAGCATAAGTTTTGTCACTTAAAATACAGATAATCTGTGTTAGAACGGCTTTGAAATCTTTCACATGTCAGTAAAAAACTTTCAAATTCTAGAAAAAAGTAATCTAGTTTTGACAATGCTATTACGGAATAAAGGTTGTGGGGTTTATTTAAAAAAAAATGTGTTTTTGCTGAAGGTAAATCTATTTATTCTCCTCTTTTCGACAGAAATATTTGAGATCATATTAGGAAACACAATAGGAAGCCTGCCTGGAATATCTACAATAAACTGTTTTGTAGAAATACAGAAATTTATTTTTGGAAACCTGAGTAGAGTTTTATGTTATTCTCAATACCAAACACTTCTGCAAATATATTCCTAAAGTTAATCTAGGTTATTAGTTAGAAATTGTATCAATTTAGTGATCAAAAAATGTGTGAATCTAGGTAATTCCTAGAAGCACTTTGTTCAATTTGACTGTCTCTGTCCAATATAATAACAGTAACAATAATTCTGAAAAAGACAACTAAAGAGAATATATTACTTGTGTTTTTTTTAATATAAAATGTTCTCTAGTAATGAGATTCCTGTATTAGCCAACAGATAACTTTAAAGTATGAAAATAAGATTGGATAAACATCATAATAAATTTTTTAAAATAGACTTGACTCTAAATCAAGTTACTACCTAGCTCAAGGTAACAACTTGGTAACTGCTGATATCACAGGCAATTGTATCAGCAGTTATCAATATTTGTTGACATTAATGTCTTTTTTCGAAATGCATCAAACTGCACATTAGGAAAAGGTTGCTATTAAGTAAAAACTCAATCCTATGTTTGATTCTTTAGATTGTCTTCAAAGTCAGTGTATACCATAGTTGGATGTCTTCAAATCATACCAAGGATATCAGCAAAGTCCCAACTCACTAGCAGTTGCCTATCTCTCAGAATAATAAGACAAAGCCCTTTCCTGTGAAAAGCCAATTTTGTACTTTTATTCCCAGGCAGAAGCTAATTTGGTTAGAACTGATAAAAATGTTATTACTATGACATTGTGCAGGATGAGATATTAATGAATATGCCAAGGAGAGACAATGCACAGTTATGTTACAGTGTACATCTTTGTATTGAAAAAATGTTCTTGGCACTGTAGCAGTCATAAGGTGGTAAACTTGAAACTCTTTGATGCATTTGGCACAGGTAAAAATTTCCTATTCATTAATGCAAGTGATGAAGTTTCATTAATCAAGAAAGAGCTGACCTAGTGACACTTCCATGGACTAAACAAGTTCTGTTTTTCACAGGAAGAATTACAAAAGTAAAATAGAGACAATGACTTTCTGGACTGTTAGTGAATTTAACAGCTAATCCATTTATTACTCCTGATGAAGGACTAGAAAAAAAGTATCTTTTTCACTGCACTGACTTATATCAGCTCTGTTATCACTGACCTGAAAGGGAATGTCTGGAAATATTTTGCATAGCAAAGTCTCAGTGATGCATTGCATTGAACAGCCCTGCAAGGTGATTGCTGGCAGAATGATAGGAAAAAACAGACAACATGTTTTTTCTATCCCAAGTAGCTAAGAATCTTATATTGTTTGTCAAAAATGGTAAAAATAAAGTCCATGAAAAAATAGTTTACAGTCTAGTCGTATACGTCACTGAATTAATAATTCCCACTCTGTTGCTCATGCAATATAGATGTCCTTAATAATGACACTTTATACTGGATTTACAAATCATATCCGTTCCCATAATATGTAAAAAAGATATAGGATTGAGAGTAATACCACTATATATCACTGTTTTCAAAGAAAAGGATCAGGCCCATTGAATGAAATAAGTGAAATTATCACACTAGTGAAAATATTCCAGAATTAACTACTGATTTAATTTATTGCTTGATCATTAATATAACATACTGGAAATTTGTCTTACATGCTGACATCTGGTCAATCAATTTTCTGCAGAAAGGAAAAATATTTTTTTTTTTTTTTAAAAAAATAAATCTAAACCAGAATAGCATCACACCTTTATAATGCAACAGTGATGATATCAACTTGCATTATTTCAATGGTTTCCAAAATTGAAATGACAAGCAAGTTACATACTTACTTCTGTGACAAGTTAAACGCTTTTAACATGAATCTAACCATCCTGTCACATCAGTTTCACTAATTATTTTCAGCAGAATGGTGTCCTAAAAGAGTGAGGATTTATACCTGCATGTCGCTACAGGGATGGCAAAGCGTTTGTAAGATGTGGTCTTAGGGTGATATTGCTCCATCTTTTCATGAGTTGGAAAGGATGAAGCAATAATATAGTAAAATTTCTGACTTCAAGTAACCATAGTCCAGATATCAGCACAAATATCCTCTGCAATTGAATAATTTAAAAATACACTGCTTTAAGCATCTTGTCATCACTAGTTTTATTATTGTTGTTCCACAGACATATTATTGTATGCTAGTTTCTCTTTTTCTTGACTTGATTGGAAGGCATGGCCTGGCAAATAGAAGGTCACTTAAAATGTGCCAGTTTAGTAGAGTAGGGATCATCCACTGTACCAAACATCTTCTCCAGCAGGGCAGGGTTGTGCATTATCTCATAAATACTCATGTTATTGTGATGCTGGTCACACAAATGAATAGTCATAATTTTAAACATAAATTCAAATGAGAAAAATAAGGCAGTGCAGTATAAGAAAAGTCTAGAAGATAAACATAAACACTTCATAGACTTGTGCTTGCTTCTATCTCTGTTGAATGCCTGGAGCAAAACTGAAACATAGATGGTATTTGGATTTTGCAAGTAACAAAACTTCCTGTGTATGATTTATCTTTTCTCTGTATCTGTATCTGAAACATAATGTATATAGTAGAAGAACTCTAATGGTAGTAGTGTGCTTTGAAACAAGCCTTCATCCAAAAGAAAAATATATTTTTCTCAAGTATGTTTGTTATAAACAGGTAGCGCTGAATAGGAGTATTGCTTGTGTTCTGTTTCTCCGACATCTTACTAATGCACGTTGCTTTGGATTCGTGGTGTTCATGAAGAAAGGAAAGGTGTTGTATTAAAGAATATCTGAAAATTCATTTCCATCATTTTGACCCTGTTCCAAGCTCTGAAGTATCAAGCTATAAAACAGATGCAGTTATTTCTCTCCTGTAACATCAGATCTTTAACAAAACCACCAACATCAGATAATAGAACAATTCAGTAAATTCTATGGAAGGGTGACACAGCCCGTACAGTTAGTATGCCCAGTAATATCATTTGCTTCCTTGTTTGCTTTATACCTCAGGACTTGGATCCTAAAGGTAAAAGCACATAGCAAGTCCAGTAGTTATTTGTACTCTTACAGCCACCATCCTGTTTGTACAATACTACCTGCAGCATCTGGAACTTAACACTACTTTAGAGAAAACTGATAAAAGCTAAATAATAACCTATAAAGGAAGGTTGAGTACAGAAGTTCCAGGCTGATAATAATACTCTCATTTTAGGAGGTACATATCCTCATTGAGTGATAAATATTTTTCACCATTCCTAATGCAGTTGCTGTCCACATGTCCCTGTACTCTCCGTTAAGTTTGCAAAGGTTAATTTATTTTGTGTGTCACGGTGCAAGATACCTTTAGAATTATTCAAATGAGAGGAAACATTATTAGATCTAGAGATGCACCTGAAACTACTCATATCTGTTCTTTAAATGTTTGCCAGAATGTCATTTTGCTCTAAAGATCTTTTATGCAGTACAGCAATATGTGGAAATGTAAATTAGCATTTTTTCAGATGTTGACTAATTAGAAATTTTCAAACATATAAAATAAGTAATTGTCTTTCTTCATTAAAATGATCAGCATCACCTCATTGAGACAAAACAATATGACATTTTCAAGCATCGAAGAGTGCTTTCATTCCTATTGTCCTCTACAAAGTGTACTCATCCTTACATTTTATCTATGCTACCCATTAGCAATTCCCACCAAAAGCAAAATTGCAGTTCAGGTGAACTATGATATCCTATAACAAATATGTTTCAATGTTACATACATATTGATTATCAAAAAGGCTTCAGATAGAAAAAAAAAAAATCCTTAAGGAAAATGTTCCCTGAGTTATGTTTCTAACAATGTTTATGCTGTGAATTTTAAAGAAAGTTTTGACTTATCTTGGTTAAATTATAAGAAAAATCACAGTCCTTTGTATAATGTGTTAATACATACTTCCATAAAAAACACTTTATTATGATGAAATATATAAAATATCTTTAAATGTGAATACTAGAGATGTAATGAATCCTAAAACTTAAAATTCTCAGTTATATTTCTTTATTTTATTTTTTTACTGGAGTAGAATGGATGTTGAAATCCATATGACATTAACTTAGTAGTAGTTTTATGTTTTCCTTATCAGGTATCAGGGTGTTTTACATCATAATTTCTTTTTATTCTAATTATTTTTTGATCTTAAAAAGCCCAAATCTATGATTCTTTTCCTCTACTCTGTTGAAAATTCATCAAGAATAAAATCTGGCATGTCATCTCTTTACTGTAGTTTATAATAATTTTTTTTTTTTTTTTTTTTTTTTTTTTTTTTTTTTTTTTTTTTTTTTTTTTTTTTTGTGATACTGCTCTTCCTGAACTGTGTGACAAAGTGTTCATTGTCTTTGAATAGCCTTACATAAAATGAGAATACATGTTTCATTTTGATGGTTTAATGCAAGCACCAGGGCAAAACACAGTGGAAATGCATCAGAGCAGTTCATTGCCACAGGATGGTCTAGAAACTAAGAATATAAATAGGTTTGAAGAACAATGCATTAGCTGTTAAACACAATAGTCTAAATATAATCTTTGGCTCAGAAAGCCTATAATTGCCAAGCACTGTCCACGTGTGGAATATCCATTAGAATTTTATATTCTCTGCTTTTTAGATTCAAGGTTTCATTCAGTGGCATTTTCTACACATCATGAATCACCATTTTCATTCTTTTACCAAAAACTGTAAAGAAATAATTATTTTAACAGTAAAATAAAACTCTCCAAGAGTCCTTTTATTGTCATTCTTCAAAAAGTAGGATATTCTCAATGGGAGTGTTACTGCTGATGGAATGTTTAAAATACTGACCATTTGGTGAAAGAAAATATAAATATGAATCTTTCTACAATTATTTACTATTTAATACTTTCACTTGTTCTTGACTGTAAGTACCTAGCAAAAGAGCAAGTAGTAACTATTACTAAAAATATTTATATTTATGATCTACTGAATCTTATAAAGTTGTTAAATTTCAGTTAATTGTACAATACTTATACATTTCAACAATAAGGAACCATTGAGAATGCACTTGTATTTTTAGTTGCTAATGAAAGTCTCAATCTGCTAAAGCCTGTATCAATTTCTTTTCAGAGAGACTGATATATGGACATGTAACATAGGTTAGAGACAAATAACTATCTAACAATTGCATTTGGAATAATTCTTTCTGACTGCCATTTGTTATTTGGATAATATTTGTAAACTATTTCTGTAGAAGTGGATGCACATAAATCATTAGTATAGAAATAAAGAAATACTTAATAAAGCGAGTAGACATAGCTCTTAGTTGTGCCATCATGCTTTTCATGGTAATTTTTCCTTTAATTACATATTTTAATGTAAAATTGTTTCTTAGCAGAAATAGATCTTTCAATACCCATAGGGTGTTGGACATACGTACTGCAGGTTCTTTTTTTCATTTGGTGGACAAAATTATCTATGTATTTTTTTGACAGGTACAGTTCAACATTTGTCTTAATGGCATTATACCAGTTCTAAATAACTGCTTTGATTTATATGATGTAGCTCTGTTGTGTTTAATCAAGTTAAAGAAAAAGCAAAAACATTGGATGCAGACTTCTAAAGAACACAATTTTAAGAAACAGAATTTGTAGTGCTGTGTCAACAGAAGTATTGTTCTTGATTTGACTGAATAGTCTGACATGGCACTAACTGAGAGAGCAAGTAGATAATGAAGGACTGAGATGCAGAAATACACCATGCATAAGAGATGTAGAAATTAATGAAAGGCAATAGTGAAAGTGGCTGACAATACTACCCTGATGCCACTGGGGACTGGATCAGGTAATACAACTTTTTCAGTACTATAAATAATATTAATGAAGCTTACTGGTTTTCGTGGTATCTCACAGAATTCAGTTTTGGAGTGAGCACAAGCTGACTGACATAGACCATGGTTTGTTTTGGTCTGGTTTGTTTTGATTTTCTTTAATTTACCTTGGATTGTTTTGTTTTTATTTCCTGCACCTTGGAAGTTTAGAAACACATTTCCCTGGTATTCCACAAAAGCTGATTCTTTGAACCACTTACATAGTTTCAGATGTGTCTGCAATAATCCAGATACTACTAGTGAATTATAGAATATATCTGAAAGAAAAGAGAAATAATACTGACCTCCACAGCTGCAGCACCTTGTGTACTGCTGCTCAGTTACACAAACTGAGTTGTGGCTTTTTCCCAGATATCCTATCTTATTTCTTGTTTTGCTATCCATGGTTTAGACCATTTATGAATAAAACATTTCTGCAGCCAGGTGCCTACATTATCCAATATAGAAACACTATAATAGATAAGTAACTGTACAGTCCTATTGGAGATGTGATATAA
>NW_008591228.1:0-1137 GCF_000691845.1 Merops nubicus
TGCCTTTTTGGTACCGGATTGTGACAAAAGCAAAGGTGGAAAGCGCTCTGCAAGCTTCTTAAAGGTTCATGGAGACTTAAACCAAGTTGTGTTATTTGCTGAAATCAGTAACTGTGTGTCATAATATATGTAGCTGACATATACATCCTTATTGGCCGTTACAAAACACAAACATCACCCCTATTTCATGGGGTTTTTTTCCCCTGCTGTTGACAGAGATAATCTTAGAAAGCTTTTTAGTGGCATAGTGTAATTGAGCATGGGTGCACACAATTTTTGCAATGCTATAAAAATACACGTAAGACATGTATGAAAGCATCCTAAACAAATGGGAATATCTAAAGTAGCAGGTCATACCATTAGTAAAAATGTGTTTTAATAAAGCAAAAGCTCTAGAATTCTGTATTCTGGGAATATCATTAAGTCTTTAAAAGTATAGACTGTTCTCATATAAAATCAGTCATGCTTTGAAGTCTTTCATTCTCTTTCCTTTTCCCTTACCCTTGTTACTAAATACCCTGAAGAAACACAATAGCTATTTTCATCAGAAAATATCAACCATTCTCTGAAGAGATGAATAAAAATGTTTTATTTACTTGTATGGAAAGAGTATTTTTATATTTTATTCATTAATAGTTATAAATTACATGGAGACATCCAATTAGGAATAACAATAGACAAAATGACATGACATCCCTGGACTTTTACAGAATGTCTACTAAGTAGTTCTCCTTTTATAAACAAAACAAAAAAAGAAAATAATAAAACAATTAGAGAAAATGATCCATTATTCCATAAAGTTCTCAGGGGCAAAAATTTCAGCCCTTTCTGCATTCCTAAAAAATAAAAATAAGTTAGTTGGACACAGGGGAGTGCCACGGTTTGGGGTCAGGGCAGCCCCCAGAACCGTAACAGATGCTCTCTATTAACCCACTCCCCCCACCCCCGAAAGGAAGACAGAAAGAGAATAAGGGAGAGACACTTGTTGATTAGAGAAGAAAAGAAAACAGCTTGAATACTACCACTAATAATAATAGTAACAATGATAATAAAATAGACTATGTACAAATATATACAAAATTAGTACCAAACCCAACTCCCCCCTGATGGCAATATGTCACCGTCACCCCCGGCTGG
>NW_008591229.1:0-1323 GCF_000691845.1 Merops nubicus
GTGCCTGCATGGGCATGAACAAGAAGAGGGGGCTGGGGAAAGGGGAGGACTGGGGGCTGTGCTGGTCCACTTGGGAATATCTGTGCCCTGCAATAAAGTGTGGTCTTGATCTCAGTCTGGTGTTTTTCTTGATGTCCTTTGACTCCTTTCTCCTGTGTGTGCACAGCAGAGTCTGGGCTGTTGGCTTTACCCACCAGACCCAGCTGGGCAGCAATGTGGAGTCTTAGGTTCAGCTCCCTGTCCCTCATGAGGAGCCTTCTTTGGTGGAAGCCTTAACTCTAGCTATTCTCACACTGGCTCAGTCCTGGAGCTCTCAGTTCCTATGTTTAAAGACAAACAGGTTCTTGGGTAATCTCCTTCCCCTCTCCTCCCACCAGTATTCTGTTCTTCAAAGTAACAAGTACCAGGACAAGAAGCAATGGCCTCAAGTTGTGTCAGGGTAACTTTAGGTCAGACATAAGGAACAATTTCTTACCTACAAGGGTTGTCAAGCCTTGGAAAAGGCTGCCCAGGACAGTGGTGGGGTCTGCATACAGGGAGGGGTCTTGAAGCCATGGTACTGAGGGACATGGCGTAGTGGTGACCTAGCAGTACCGGGGTAACAATTGGACTCTTGTCATAGACCTTTAAGATCACAGAACTGAGCCTCTTGAAGTACTTAGTCGCTCTGTTAAGGGGGGGGGGGAGGAGATGTAGTAATGATGTAACTTTAAGAAACACAATCATTTTAAGTGGGAAAAGATTCTCTATTTTTTAAGTGCAACAGATTCAACTACCCAAGCCTAACTCTTTGTGCACACTCAGAGTCCTCTTATGTTGCTTAGAACAAGCTGCTCCCCTCCAGGTACTTCCTGGGGTCCCTTTCTCCCAGCAGCCACAAGACTCACAAAGTCTGTGCCCAGTAAGCCCTAACACAAACCATCTCCTCTGCTGGAAGAGAGACTGGAGGTGTGCTCCCCTGCCTGCACAAGTCCCACACGGTGACAGCAGCTACCCCTCCCCCAGGGATGATGGGCACAAGCCATTGCCCATAGCTGCATGTGCACAGGGAGCAGCGGGGGCCCTGGGCTGTGAGAAAGACAAAGGAAAAGTGGGTTATCAGGATTTCTGAGACTAAACACCATCTGAAGCATCTCCCCTCCCTTTACCTCCCCTGCCCAGTCCTAAACAGTCTGGATCCAAGCATCGATACCTTTCCAAGGCACTTTCTCCCTTGGAGACAAACACCAGTGCCAGACTCATGGGGCTGGTGGGGTGCACCCGGGGGCCCCGGCTGGCCAGGGCTGGAATGAGAGAGTCCCTGAAATGCTGGGGTCTGAACCC
>NW_008591230.1:0-346 GCF_000691845.1 Merops nubicus
CTCCCGCCCGCTCTCCAGCTCCGCCGTGGGCGGGTCGGTCTCTTTTCACCCCGGTCTGTGCGTGTTTAAAGCGAGCGAGGCGCTGACACTCGTGTCTCCGCACTCCTTTCCCTTCCCTTGTCCCATCCGTCACCCCGCCTCCCCGGGAGGCCGATCATAAACCCGAGTCAAACAAATGGCTTAAAACTGCTTCGCCCGTGATGTAATTCCTTTTTTTATGGGTGACACATTTCGAATACTCCCCCTCCTCCAGCTTTCCGGAGAGCCTCCCGTGCCGCCGCTCTCGGGGCCTGGCTCGGGGCGTTCCTGCTCGTGTGTGGCTCCTCCGAGGGGGGCCCTTGCAGGG
>NW_008591230.1:377-1307 GCF_000691845.1 Merops nubicus
GTTTCCTTCCCTTTCTCACCCAGTCTGCAACGTGCTTTAGTAAAAGGGTTAAGCTTATTTATAGGAAAAAAAGGTGGGTTTTAAAACTAGAATAAACCACTTACTCATAAACTGTAATTTAAACTGTACATGGACATTACTCCTGAAACAATCTAGGTGTTCCAGCCTCCCCCTGTTAATGCAGCAGACGCTGAGAAAAAATTTATTGTGACCCCTTCCTTGTCTTCCTACTTATGCAGCAACACTTGCTTACAATTGCTTAAACTGAGATGGTAGTTTGCAATTGTCTTTAATTCTTAGCAACTAACTAAATTTTGACCTTAAGTGACATTTGGGTTTTTACCCGGAGGCAATATTTTGCTGTCAGGTCAAGCTCAGTTCTTCCTTTTGGAAGTTATCCCTCAGAGCTTAGATCAAGGTTGCTCTTCTCCCAAGCTCTACTCTTTTGGATGGACTTGTCCTTGGAACCTAATCTTGCACATGAGATACAGTTGAAAGCAAATTGCCTTTCTCCTTTCTAAGAGCATGTAATGTAAGCACCTGTCTCTTCAGGTGACAGCTTTGTTCTGTGAAAATAGCTTCTAATGTTAGCTTAATGTCTTAGAAGTGTTTTCTGCTTTCAGTTGTAAGCTTGTAACTAGAAAGTGCTTTGTAGGTGAGTAGACTGCTGTAGTGTTCTCCATGCCTGATAGCTGGTTCCTGGGTGAAAACAGTAAAGGCAGCGTGCAAGGCGGGGTGTGCTCAGTTCAATGATTTAGTGTGGTAGAGAGTCAAGCATGCCAGCTTGTGCTTTAATAGAGCTTTAGTTATGTTTAGCAAGCTGGATTGAAGTATATGTGGAAGTACAGTTGGAAATGCAAGCTGACATGGTGAAAATCTAGAAATAGATTTGGATTTTGACAGTGTCTCCCACAACATCCTAGTTGCGAA
>NW_008591231.1:0-2913 GCF_000691845.1 Merops nubicus
ACTCCATGGCTCAGTCCTTCACACCATGTACAGTTTTGCAAGGAGAAGGGGAAATACTATTGTTCTGAGCTGATGTCCTTTAGCTTTCATACTGCATGAATTTAAGTACTTATGGAAGATACATTGCAATAATAAATAAGACTCAGTATCTCCTCAAGGAACAGCCTCACTAACATGTCATCCTTTAAAAAATGTTATAGATACCTGATACAGGCTTTGTAAAGTCTTACACATTTCTCCAAGCCATACATGCATACAGCTTTCCTTCAAATGACCTAATGCTGAGAAGTGCAAAGTAAATAGATTTTTTTTTTTTTTTTTTAAGACTGATCATGAAGGGCAAGATTGATACTCAATGAATCACAGTGTGGTAGTTCAGAGGCTCCTTGTTGGTATAACCAAAGCAGAATGTATGTCAGTAACAAACTCTTACTAATACCCTTAAAAGCAGTATCTTGGACTTAGTTGTAAGGTTTAAATCATACATGATTATGATAAAGTGCATGATTTGATGCTGGCTTATGAGAAAGGTGTATTTTGTGCCTTTGAAAATGCAGTTGTAAGTAGAAGGATTTCTATGGAAGTCCTGTCCTTTAAGCTGAATGGACTTTAAGCTGTCAGTTTCTACCACAGCTGTTCAGAAGAGTAACTTTCTCAATGTGAACAGATTAAAATTTAATGTATGTGTCTTTGCAAGAGAGGGGTCTGCTATGAAGAATTATTCAAAACCTAGAGTGAGGCTAGAAAGTGGCTTATGAAAATATATTTATGGAGTCACTGCCTTTCTAGCAGTGAGAACTTAGAGGAAGTTTGGTGTAGAAAAGGCATCTGGAAGAGGTATAAAATTAAAGAAAGGTTTGAATAGTGAAGAAACTCCCAAATCATTGCTAGTAGCCTATTTAGAGGGAGGATGAAGAACTACATCAAGAGGACATTTTGCTGAAGGCTTCCAATGCACTGGACCTGTTGTACTTTGTCAAGAAAGTTAAAGGCCTTTGCCAAATTACAGAGTGTTTATAAGTACCTAGACGCTTAATTTGCATGGACACAAATACTACCTATGAAAAAAAATATTCTGAAGGCTTCATTGAAGTGAAGACTGGCTTCCCCCACCCACTGTCCTGCCATTCTTGGTCAATAGGACATTTACTCTGAGGATAGCAAAAGTTAGTCCAACCTCATGAATACATTAGCATTTCAGCTGTATGTCCAAAGACGTGAGAGGAGGTATGAGGTCAAGTGAAACCCTCGATAGATAAAACCACAATAGGAAGTACTGATGTTCACCACTAAGAGTGACACCTGAATTCTAGAGACACTAGTTGGACATCACATAAGATGATCACATAAAATGAGTCTTGCATTAAAAATTCTTGCACTGAAAATACAACAGAAGTAAAATATCATTAAGGAAGTATAGTTTAATGGTTTGAAGTGGAGGATATTACAATGTGCCTGTCTTGACTCTGGGTCCACTTGGTTCTTCAGAGCTCAGAGGAGCAGCTGAAGGGCAATGTGGAATCATACCAAATTGACATTTCACTGTAGAGCAATATCTGGAAGACGTGCATGAATAGATCTTCTCTTGTTTCACTCTTCCTGTCTCTCTGTAGCTGATGATCATTGCATCCCTTCAAAAAGATAGGTAACATTGATTTTAAAGGACTTTGAAACCCACAGAAATATTAACAATCAGCACAGGATTTAGAATTAGACCTCCAAAGACCTTGTCTTGCTTTTCGGTGCCTCACAGGACACACCAAATCACCCAGGGCACACAGAATGCTGCTATGCTTCCCAAACTGTGTGCTGGCAGATTTGCTGGCAGCAGCCTGGAGGAAACCGAATATATATTGTAGGTTGACATTGTCACTCTCAGAGAAATCTTTAGCTAGTAGATTTTCTTTACTTCTTAAATTATAATGTATAACTATGCAGGAATGAATGCGTGTCATGAATGGAGAATGACAGACGACTGAGGGTTTGGGAAAGAGATAGAAATTATGTGAAGATATTAAATGCTTGAGAACAGAGAGGAGGATAAAAGGAGATGGTAAGGGAGCTAACTGAAGGATGAGAGTGATGAGAAAGAAGAGCGGGGAGGAGGGCATTTGATGGTGAGAGGTTTCATGTGCACTTTGCCCTAGACAGTAGGCTTAGCTGTGCCATTGTAGACATTGCTGGGAAAACTTCTTCAGGTTTTATTTTCCTGTATGATGACAGTGTGTCTGAAACCTGTAAATTTAAAAAAAATGCTGAGGATTATCCATAATAATTTATAACTTATCCATAATAATTTATACTTTTAATTCAGATGCATTTCTATTAATGTATTTCTACTCTTAGGTTCTTTCTAGAGTAATCTTTTCATTCTATGAATTAAGTGCTTCACACAACAAAGTGCTAATAGGCTCTAATCACTAGTCCAGAAATTATAACTTTTTAAATATTTCAATTATATTTCTATTAAATTTCATACATACATTCATTTAGACTCAGCTCAAGGAATTCTGTGATTCAAACCAAATGTTACTTGTTCCAGTGCTTACTGTAGCCCTCTATGTGCTACAGATTTCCATGGTTCACTTTACCAAGTGAAGAGGCTCTGCTTGCATTACAGGAAGACAGCACTAGTAACATTTGTAAGTACTGAAAGCAGCACGTTGTCTCCTGCCATGGAGGTTCAGGTTACTCTGCGTTTCAGGTATGAGTGCTTATGATCGTTGCAGAGGAGCTAAGGCTGGGAAGAGCTATGTTTGTGAAAACCCCAGCTGGTGTCTCTCCTGTAGTGAAATCCTTTTGAAGTATCATGTGGCCAACTAAATAATGAGTGTTGGGCAACAGCTTGTCGTTCCCAAATCTGGTGAAGTGTCGGGGCATGATCAGAGTGAATCACAGAATCACAGAATGTTA
>NW_008591232.1:0-2532 GCF_000691845.1 Merops nubicus
TTGATTTCATAGTACTTAGAATAAACAAGTCTCACAAATACAGTTAATTTTTCTGGAAAGTAATTCCATTAACAAGAAGCAAATACATAATGGGCCTGGATTAGTCATCCTAGACTTTGTTTCATCAACAAAGAGACAGACAATTCCTGCAGATATTTCTTCAGATTTCAGGTGAACTGAAAATCTTCCTAAAGTACCCCTCTGGCACTGGCTATGAAAGCATTTCCAGCAGCCTCCTTCTTAGCCAAGGTTTCTGTTAGCCTGTTGAAAAACAACCATTTACTTAAAGCAGTAGGAACTGTTATTTCAACAGAAAAAAAAAAAATTAAATAGGATATAGGATACCATTCCATTGAAAAGATGTTTTATTATTCTGAAGCTAATTCTTAAGTTTGTATCTGCTACATTTAAATCATGGATAGTTACACATAAAAACAGAATGCAAATATTTTAAAATAAGGACAATTAGATCAGACAATATTGCATATCAATCAAATGGTTCACCAGACTGACAGTATGGGAGTGTTTATTTCCTTCCACTCTATTTAGAGGCACCAACCCAACGTACATATTCAAGCCCAGGTGAGATGACACAGAACTTAAGAAAACAAAATGACTGTCATTGAAAAGGAGTCACCTGAGATAATCTGTCAGTTATTATTTTGACTATCCTGTGTGAACTAAACATTTTAATAGAGAAAATGTATTCAAGAAATCTCAACATAGGATGGCTTTCTTCCAAGAACTTTTAAAAAGAAAAACAAAAGTTTCTCACATAAGGAAGTCTTGCCCCTTTTTTTAATACTAAGATAATTTTTACAATTATCTGCACTTTTTAAATGCATCTATTTGCTCATAGTTTTGTTTTGTTGGTTTTTTTTTAATTGCTCAGCATCAACTGAAGAAGTATATTCATTTGTTCTTTTGTTGAGAGGAGAACAGTCTTTTGTGATTGGCTGTAATATCAGGGTGAGGTTTTTATGCACAGTTACATTTGAAATGGTTGTTTAGCCTACCTTTACAATTAAATGCCTGTTTCATGATCGATTGTAAAGTAAACTTAAATAGGTTGGAAGACCTACATGCAGAGTATTTCTTCAGACTGAAGGGAATAAAAGTAATCGGTTCGTCTTTCAATGAATATATTAGAAAAACTTTCAGATATGATCGATGAATCCATTTTACATTGTTTTCCATCTGTGTTTGGTATTTCCTGTGCTTCATGTATCTTATTGTTTATCTTATTCTTCTAATTGCTTCTTCAGGCAAAGAGTAGGAAGTCCATTGCATGCTAATTTCTTATTTGAATATCATCTGAAAGGAAACATGGAAAACCATACCAAGGTAATTGAGTTTGTTTTGGCTGGGTTCAAATCTCATCCAGGATCACAACTCCTCCTCTCTGTTCTCTTCTCAACGATGTATGTTGTCACCTTGGTAGGAAATGCCTGCATGATCTTCATCATTAGAATGGACTCCAAGCTGCACACTCCCATGTACTTTTTCCTAGAGAACTTGTCCATCTTGGACATCTGCTATTCCTCTGTCATTACTCCCAAAGCAGCACTGGCATTCTCACTGGGCAGAAGAACAATTTCCTACAACGGTTGTGCATCTCAAATGTTCTTCTTCTCTCTCTTTGGTACCACAGAAGCCTTCTTCCTTGCTGTGATGGCTTATGATCGCTTCACTGCCATCTGCTATCCACTGCTGTACCATATCATTATGAATAAAAGACTTTGTGTTCTCATGGTGGTGGGCTCTTATCTGTCAGGTTGCATCAACTGCGCCATCCAGACAGGCTTTACATTCAGCTTATCCTTTTGTGGACCCAAGGAAATAAAACACTTCTTCTGTGATGTTCCTGCAGTGATGCATGCCTCCTGCTCAGACACATTTGTCAATGAATTAGTAATGCTGGCCGTATGTGGGTCAATTATTGTGGGCACTACCTTGGTGGTTTTTATCTCCTATGGTTATATAATCATCACTATTGTTCAAATGCCTTCAGCTGAGAGTAAACACAAGGCCTTCTCCACCTGCTCTTCTCACATGCTGTCCATCATTTTGTTCTTTGGGACTGTTTTTTTCATGTATGCTCAGCCTTGGGCCACATCTTCACCTGAAAAAAGCAACATCATCTCTATGCTCTATACTACTGTTATTCCCATGCTAAACCCTTTCATCTACACCCTCCGAAACAAGGAGGTAAAATGGTCTCTGAGAGAAATAGTTAAAAAGGAAAGGCTTTTTTAGTACCTTTACTAAGAATAAGAATGACCATGATCTCCACTTTACTACAGACAGATGTTTAGAAAGTAAAACAAGAGACATCAGGGCTTGCTTTTAAGAGTCTGTTGTGATTATAGATGGCCAGTGTCATGGATGAAGGCAGAATGTATAAAAGAAGACTAAGAAAACTAGATCAGATGAAGGTGTGGATTCATTTCACCAGATTTAGAAATTAACAATCCACCTGAGCTGTAATATGGAGTCTTTTTAAAGTAATTCAAAAGGCACGAGCATTTTAAA
>NW_008591233.1:0-8196 GCF_000691845.1 Merops nubicus
GTCGGCCCTGCTGCTCGTTAGGTGTACGCAGGGTTTGCATCGCACTGCAGCGAGAGGGTGCTCCCAAAGCAACCTCCACGGAGGAGCTTGTGGGCTTTGAGAAGGAACAGGAGAAGCTGGGGCTCAGCGACAGCCTCTGGGGAGCTGGGAGCAGTGTGGCCAGCTCAGCTAAGGGGCTGATCCCCTGGTGCATCATTGGGCTTGGGTGCCCTGGCTAGCCCTGGCTTCACCCAACTCCTCCCTCCAAAATGCTTTCTCCACCACCTCCCCTTGGTTCATGTTTCCATTCTCCATGATGCATTCTGTAGAGCTGACAGGCTTTGTGGCCTCTCAGGTCTTATGACACAACTTGAAGAAGCTTTCCACAAGGACTTTCACATCACACTTGCCAACCAAGTGAAAACACCACTGACCACTTCTCCTGCTCTTCATCACAGCCTAGATAATTGTCATAAGTGGTGGCCATTAGCAGAGAAGTGTGTGCACCGTTCGGCATTTCCCAACTTTCTGGTTATTGTTTCCTGGCCACAAAACTGATGCCAAGCTCCGAATCCAAGCTGGCGATTCTGGGGCTTGTGTCCAGGATCTGACGGGGACCACGCAAATGAAGGAGCCCTGTGTTGTATTTCCTTGGCCTTGCTCAAGCACTGCCAGGTTGAATGTTAGAGGAACTAACACGGCTCTTTCTCCTGAAGGAGATGCTTTGTATGGGGCTGAGAGGGGGGTTGAGCCAAACCTGAGTACTTTTTCTTGAATAAATAAATACTAGTGTGGGAAGCTGGGCTCTCATGAGGTCCCGTGCTGAGAAATTCCATGGAGAAATGAGGTATCTTCAGGTGAATCCAGTGCTTGAGCAGGTGAATGTTTTTAGATGGCTAAAACTGCCAGGAATCATCTGGTGATTTGGCAGAGGAGCTGTTTGTGCAGAGAAGAATTTCTCTTTAAAAAATTCAGTGTATCCAGCATTATTTTTTTCCTCTGGGATCCCAGACAATGAATGCACAGGCCTGTTCATTAATATCAGTTGTCTTCTGCAGGGAGTATCCAGATTTGTCGTGCCAGGTTTTAAATTTTTAATGTATTACCAGTTCTTATGCGGAGCAGGCCTTTTCTTTGTTCTTTTTTATACTAATGCTGTTTTGTATTCAGCCTTGCTCACGTTTGATACATCTCTTCGTATCCCTTATAAAAGCTCTCCCCTTATCAGCGCCTGTTAGGTTTGACAAAGTCGGTCTTTGCGAGTTGCTGCAAATGTACGTTTCCCATTGTCTCTTCAGAAGTGCTGGGTGGTGTTCTGTACAGTAATTGCTACACCCAAAGCCGTGGCTGGTTTGGCAACGCCGGTGCCGCGCTCTGCGCCGCGGGGCCGGGGATGTCTCTCGTGTCCGCAGGGACCAGCAGCACCCCGGAGCTGGAGGGGACTGGGGCTCTCACCTCCTCCACTCTGCCTTCGGTGTGCTGGCAGAGGGAAGTGGCAGCGTGAGTTTGCCTGGCTTGTAATGCTTACTAGAAATGCTTGTAATGCTTTCTGTTTCACTCTGCCCACTCTGGGGGTGCTGCCGCTGTGCTTGGCACTGGCCAAAGTGGCGTGCTGCGGATGCGGGCTGGGGGCTGGGACGGCAGTCAGCTGGACCCGGGGGCTGCTGCCCGGTAGCGGCTTGGAAATCGCTGCACGTGTTGTGAAGAGCCCTCAGGCACGTTCTGGGGTGCAACGTGTGACTTGTCGAGTCAAACCAGACCAAGCGATTTGCATGACAAACTGTAACTCTTAAAAAAATCGTTCTCGTAAACATAAATAATTAATCGCATTATAGTTTTTATCATCCTTTTCCTTCCTAGCAGTATTAATAAGTAGCTCATCTTCTAGCAGCACCTGTTAAACCCAAAGCTGTCAGTCTTTATTTTCCCCAGAGAGCTGGAGACAAATTTGTTATGCAATAATTTCTCTTTTACTTTGTGATGTGACTCCGGTGTGTTTTCTGCCGATCTGTGTGTAAACAGCACACGAGGTTCGTCTCCTGCCTCGGCTTGCCTTGCACAGGAGGCTCTGGGAGGTGCCGGCCGCGGGACAGACAAAGTGCACGGACCCTCTGGGAAATTTGGCTCACGTGGCACGTTGTGATTTCCTGCAGTTGCTGGAATAAATGAAGGAGTAGTTCGAGGAGTGTGACGCAAGTGGAGACCGGCCGCTCTCCAGTGCGCTCCTGACCGTCGCAGCTGTTAGAGACACTGCCGGATGGTGACGGGCACAGCCAGACCAAGGGACCCTGGCTGAGGGCTGGAGAGATGGGGAGAGGCCATGCGACAGCCCCCAGTGGCTCCTCTGGGGAAGAGCAGCATTATTTTGAGAATAACCTTTATTTCCACTTGGTTTCCTTCTTACAATGGATGTGTGCTTCCTCCCAGTGAGACCCGTTGTGGAGGCCACCCAGCCAGACAGGAGAGGTTCAGTCAGGTCAAACCGCTCATATCCCTCCTCTGCCCCTGCTCAGTCCTCTGTTGCTTGTGTCCTGAGACTCGTCCTGGTGGGCAACCTCACCCTGTACCCTCTGGAGCAGCACAAGGTCTCTTGTTTCCTGGTGGCCCTGGATGGTGTTTGGAGCACCGTGGCGGTTAAGTGCCACGGTGGCTCTGTGGGTGCCTTGCACATCCCGTGGTGGCACGGGATGGTGTGAGGGGCCCGGCAGCTCCGGCAGCTTGTGCCGGTCATGGCTGTGGGGCAGGGGGCTTCCCCGGGGCTGTCCAGCCCCAGCTCCAGAGCTGGCTCTCTGGGAGGAGATGCTCATGCGCGCCTGCGTGTGCGTCCCCCTCGCAGCAGGATCGCAGCTTACGGCTGTTGTGTCCCTGCTGCTCTGGGTCCCTTGGCCCTCTGGAATCGGGTCTCTGCTCGGTCGGCCCCGGCCGGCTGTCCCCGCGTTGCTGCCCACGCTGCTCATCCATGGGTGCCCAGCTCCGGTGGTGCCCGCGCTGCCCGTGGCATGGGGAGTGTCACCATGCGGGGCTGTGGCTCCGTCTGCACGAGCTGTCCCTCTCCTCTTCCTCAGTTTACAGCCCTGAAATTCCAATTTAATACTCATGCAAAGAGGGCTGCAATAAATCTTGTAGTCAGCATTAAATATTGTTTGTTTTAGCTGCCTTGCACTTCATGTTTCCCCTTTTAAGGGGAGAGCCATTACGAAAGGTTAGATTCACAGTTAGTGGCGCTTTAGCTCTCCCTTTTGAATCAGTGAGGTTGCCGTTTTATTGCTCTCTGACTTGCACTTCAGTGATGAGAGTAAACTAGCATCAGATTAAAGGTCAGCAAATCCCATCAAAGAGAGGAATATTAGGGGCACAGATAGTTGGAGAGGCAGCACACCACTGGGTATTGACAGGGTGATTCCAGGGTATCACTCAGCAGAATTATAGCTGCCCAGAGAGTCAGTACTGCTTTAATGAGCCTGTGTGAAGAGGAAGAGGGTGGATTTATGTAGTTCCTCATAATTTTCTGTAGAGACTGTTATTGCAGACATTCTGTAGAGTGTTCTGGTCTTTCATTTAATTCAAAGGTCCTGGAGCTTTTCCATCCAAAGATTCCTTCCTGTTAGCTCAAATCAAAGCTGACATCTCTGCCTTTACCACCTGAAGCACCCGCTCTGGGAAGGGCTTTTCCCTGGCAGGTTCCAAGTCCTCTGTGCTGGTAACCTAATCTGCGGGTCTGTGCTGGGGGCTCGCTGGCTCGGTGTTTCACCTCTGGACAGGCAGCTAAAGTGATCATTTCTGTTTCATTTGGAAACGGGCGTTCGAAAAAGATGAGAATTTACAGTGTGTTCTCCTGTGATTTCTGGGCTGGGAACCCTGCGTAGTTTCTGTCCCTATCAGGTACGTATTACTGCCAGTGCATGGTTTGCATGAGTATATATGTGCTTTCTTTGTTTTGTTGAAATGCAATTAAATAAAATACAGACAGCACAGAAAAGAGGTGTGCCTTGCACAGCCCCATCAAACCACAGCGAGGTACATAACGGCGTGTAAACCTCTGCCAGAGGAACACCACGAGACAACAAAGTTGGCGGCATTTATTTCTGCTCCTTCCTCCCCCTTTGTTGCTAGTGTATCAAGCAGGAGATCTAATGCTTATGCTGGGCAATAACAAAAGACTTCCAAACATCATCCAAACCCTGTGCGTTTTCTCTGAAAACAGAGCAGCTGGAGCACCTCCCTGTGTACCTACTTACATTATAAGGCTTACTTGGTATTTATACAGCTTTTGTTTACAGCTTGCTAAAAACAACAATTTATGAGCAACTTTACCGATCAGTTTAGAATCTGTTCAGTTTTATTACCCAGTGTAGATATCCATTTATGTGATTTATTGTTAGGAAATTCTACATGTATAAAACTTTGATCATATTTTTACATAAGTGTGTGTTTTTGCAATGTTAAAGCGGAGCCCTCGTTCGCCTGATTTACCGCCACGCAGCCCGCGCCGTCCTGCCCGCCAGGGACCCGCTGCACCCCCCCGGCTTCTGGGGACACGGGGCACGTGGCACAGCCCCGTCACCTGCAGCCCCCTGCAGCAGCACCACGTTGCAGGGTCTCCGGGCTCTACTCATGATCAGGAGCAACCTAGTCTAGTTGGAGGTGACCCTGCCTGTGGCAGGGGGCTTGGAAATGGGTGATCTGCAGAAGGTCTCTTCCCACCAAACTGTTTGATGGCTCAATGGTATCGGTACCGAGCTGCACCCAGTGCCCCCAAAGCAGCATTGCAGGTGTGCTTGGTGCCTGCCCTGCTCCCCTGCCCCACCATGCACCGCTTGGCCCGCTCCATAAAGCAGGCTCTGTCCCTTATTGCAAATAAAACTTCACGTCATGCTGGTCCATGCGCGTGTCCTGCCAGTGGCAGTGGCCCTCGTGACATGCTGATGCTGCAGGCAGGGACACAGCCACCCATGGTGGATGGGAGGGACACCACGCCAGCACCTGCCCTGCTGCTGGAGAACCAGAGCAGGCAGCCCACGCTTCATCTGGAGCAGTTTGTGAGGTGGAGAAGTAAGGTGGCTGCGGTAGCGGAGAAGGAAAAAAGTGCATGGAGAAGTTGGGTAACTTATCTGCTCTGTGAAGGATTCTCACTGCCATGTGGGATTTACGGGTGAAGTTGACAGAGATCCATAAAGTCCATGGCTGAGCAAATCTGGTTTTTTGTCTGGAAGTGGTGCGGTGTTTCCTGGGGACGATCCATTCTTGCAGTCTTTATGTGGTGGCTGCACGGTGACTGAGAGGAGGTTTTCCATCAACAATGCCACATCTGACCATGCTCTTTAAGTTGGGCATGTTTTCATGCATGTGTATATATAGCTACAGCCTTCACCAAGCACAATGCATGAAGAGCATCAGGGTAGGTGTTCATTTGTAGAATCAGCATTATAAGAATAAGTGCATGTTTTGGGAATGGTGTGATCCCATCACAGCTGTGATGCAAGGGGAAAGTTCCTCAGATCATCCCTTAGTGTGGAGTTCCTGAGCCCTGTGCAGGGAAATTGTTACTCAAACAACTGTAAGAGAGTCGAAGCTCTGTGCTCTGCATTGCAATGAAACTGGATCACTCTGGCAAATGTCATGAACTCCCTGAAGTGAGTCCTTCCTCAGCTCCCCTCTCCATGGACATCCCTGCTTTGGAAGCCGTCCTCTGGAGTGCAGAGGGGCAGTGATGAGGAGCTATCTGGAGCTTTGCTTCCTCAAGCTGAGCACAAATAAGACTGATGTTTTAGCACTAAGTGCAAGTCACAAGTAGGCAAGAAAAATAGAACAATCCAAAAGAAGAAAATGGAACCAGAAATGTGGAGATCTGTAAAAAGTAAGAAGAGAGACAATGCAGTAAAACTGCACAAACTTAGACATAATTTACAATGGGAAATAAATGTAGCCAACATAAAATCTGTAGCAAGAACTCAATTTATAAAAATACCAGTTATTTAATATTTTCTATAAAAAGTTATTTCATATTTTCTATGAAAAGTACAGCACTGTGCTATAAATCTGATAAAAGTTGTAATCACAGGAAAGATTTGTTTCTGTTGTGAACATTTTTTTTTATTTCAAGGTTGTAAACTTTCATACTGACGATATTTAGGTTGGACACACGGTAGCTTGAAGGAATGTATATTACTGCATTTTCATGTGAAGGGTGTTCAAATGTTATGGGGCTCACTTTTGGCTGCTAGGTGTAGTGCTTGGTGTCTATCCATCTTGTTTAAGATTATAACACAACAACATCTGAACACCATCCAGGGTAGACGTTCCTTCTTCTGCGTGTGCTGTTCGCTCCTGGAAGCTCCTGGTTTTGTGAGGCCCACAAAGGCATGGGTTGCTTTTGGGAGAAAGGCACAGAAACTGGGGCTCGCTGGGGCTGGGGGACCCCGATGTGAGGAGAGGCCACGGAGCAGCGTCTCTGCCAAGGATGCTGGCACAGCGGTCCCAAGGTGGCAGGGGGTGGTGAGGACTGGCACCAGCTGGTGAAAGTCCTTGGCTGAACTCCTCTGCGTGTGCCGACGGCCTTGTGCAGCAGTGTGGGAGGCCTCATGGCAGCTCTGCAGGGAAAAGGGTGCTTCAGAGGGGCGACAGGGGGTCTGGCAGCCACATCCTGAATACCATGGTGCTTTCCTATGGCCCCGTTTCTGCTGTGCTGAGCGCAGGGATGTCAAAGACGAGACGGTGCCCATGGGAGCTGTGCCGTAGGCTTGGTCTTGCCCTTGGCTGGTGGAACTCTCTGGCCACTGGTGCAGTGACGGATGATCCCTGCAGCTGTTGGGAGAAGCGGGGTGCCGTGCCAGGGCTGTGCCGTGGGCCCATAGCTGGCCCACGCAGGGCTGGTGGCACAGGGGGACCGGGTTCACCTTGGCTTGGGTTCAAACCTGTCTGTGTTTTGTATCTACATTTATGTCTGTGGGTGTCTGTGGCCTCATGTGGGCAGGGGGATGTCCCGAGCTGTGGCAGAGCGGGTGGTGACGCAGCTCCAGAGGCTGTCAGAGATCCATTTGCCAAATTAGCTAGGTGTGGTTGGACAGGGTGTGGGACAGGAGCAGTGGCAGGAGTGCTCAGGACCACAGGAGCATGCTCCAGCCAGAGCCACAGCCTCTTCTGACCCCCCACCTAGCTCCTGCAAGCTGAAGTAGAGACATCTCATTCCAGGCTGCTTTTGTTCCTTCAACAGCAACTACGTAATGTTTTAGAATAAGACTTTTCTTCACTTAAGTAGCTTTGTTTTTAATAGATTTTTTTTTTCAACTAATAAATTTCCTTTTAACTTTTCCCGGTGCCTCTAAGAAAAGCCCCAGACCTCTATAAATCCAGGCTGCTGCTCTCTGACGTCCGAGTCCTGCATAGAGACAAAGACGCTAATGATTTTTTATTAGCATCCACCCTGCTTTTTATTGAACCTTTAGCAAAGGTCATCAACCGTTTTTTTTTTCATGGGTGAGGAAGAAAGTTAGGTTAGAAACAGGCATCCTGCCAGCAGCTCTGTAATGAAGGGGAATGTAATAAAGCTGAGGATTGACAGTTTATGTGTTGGTAGTGAAGGAAATGGAGGTGTGGAAGAGTATTACAGGGAATCTTTCTAGTCATATCTTCAATTCAAACATCAGGGGAAATGCTTCAGAATCAGAGATTTATGAATTCGTAGTAAGCAGTTTCCAGGCATGTAAACAAATCTCGCCGGGCTGTTTTAGGAAGGTAGGTTTGGGCAGCGGAGTAATCATTTTTATTATTCTGATTTTCCAAATAGAAATGGACATATATGATAAAAATGTCAGGCGCGCTCTCCACGTCAGGCTCCTAACAGGATTACATGTCAGCTCTTAATGTCTCGCTCTGTTTTTCTTTGCCATGAATGGCTGCATTATTGCTCACAGGAACTTCACTGTAATATATGGTAAGAGACAAGTAGCTCTTTATGGCCAGTGATTATTCGGTTTGAATGAAACCTGTGATTTATGTCCATTTAACTGAAAAGCCTTGTAAATTCCCAGTGCTGCATTTTTCCTCAATAGAGAATGAGTCAAGCGAAAGTGACAACTAGGTTGGCGTGGAAATGTGCAGTGCATCGTCGTGTTATATTTAATATACCTGACATGAAAAACGTGCACACACCACGCAGTCACCTTAAGTAGGAGTGAGAGTGACATTAGCCCGTGCCGCTCGGCCGGGCCCGGCTCC
>NW_008591234.1:0-12922 GCF_000691845.1 Merops nubicus
TCCCACGGCGCTTCTGCAAGCTGCTCAATAGCAGCATTGTCGCTGCGTTTTGTGGCGTTCCTTTTAGCAGTCCCTCTTCTTTTCCTCTCTCCTTTACTTTTTAAGTTGTCCTTACCATGACAGAAATATGTTTTTCCTTTCCTGGCTTTTAAGTGTCAGTGTGTTTATTTGTACTTGGGTGTGTCAGGTGTTGCAGTTGTTCAGGGTGGGTTTTGGGGTGCTCGCTACTCTCTATAATCTCTTTTAAATTCAGATCTTAATTTTCTGTCGGGCACCTGGGGGAGGCAGTGAGAGGGGGGTCAAGGCTGGGCAGGGGAGCTGGCGGCTGGGGTTTGAAGTGCTCTCAGCGTGTGCCCTTGAGGCCGGGCAGGGCGCAGGGTGGAGCTGGAACCTAGTACTAGCTAACAGCTGCATGACAATTGCCTGCTTTGTCTTTTGAGATTTAGTATGCTTGTAGTAAAGCTGCCTGAACAAATATTGGTTTACTTGACATGTAACAATTCCGGCGGCAGGATTTTGTGTGAATTTGTCTTCATTCCTCATTTATTTTCTAGTGCTATAAGCATGGTGATGTCTTTGAAAAGAAAATTTCCCTTACAACCCTCTCTTGTTAATGCTAAAATGCAGGGTACAGGTCTCAAGGTTCACAAATTAGAAGGAACTTTAGTTTTGGATGATTTTCTGAATTTAAAATGAGTGGTTGTTTGTTGCCTCTTCCAGTGAGAGGATCTGAAGGGCTTTACATGGTGAACGGGCCGCCCAGTTTCACAGAGAGCACAGCGTTTCAAAGGTACTCTTATGACTGCTATCTTTGATCTTTCCCACAACAGAAATAATTTTCTAAAAAGTAAAAACAGTTTCTAGAGTTGAAGAATGTATAAATGTATGCAAATTTTTTCTTACTGTCAATACTTCAGAAAACTGATGGATTTGAAGGCCTTGCACCCACCTGGCTTCTCATGGCCCAGGTGTCAGTCACAGAGCGACTGCAGAGCAGGTTGCACAGTGACAAAGTGCAGGGAAATTGGTGTGTTTTCTTTTATTTTTGTTAAATATACCTTAACTTATGCAGTGTTTGAATACTAAAGTGTGCTGCTTCTTTCTTCAGGGACTCCAGAAAAAACTGCAAAGCTGTTGCCTTTAGCAAGGATGGTTCCCTGTTTGCCTGGTGCAATGGAGAAAAGTTGGTGCTTTTTCTCATATTAATAATTTGGTGTGTCTTAAACGGGATTGGTTATGCCCCATTTACTCCTGACCGTGCGCAGGCTATTGCTATTAATAGAAGCATTTGCATACATACTTTAAATGCAGTTAATTTTTGCATTATTTGCAGTGGTGGCTTTGTTCCTGAATACCAGATGAATATTTACTCTTTTCTTATATTTATAATGCACCCACTCCTGAGGAGCGTGGATGTGCTTTGTTTGTTTTTTGTTTTTTTGTTCATAGTTCCCAGTATGACAGTACCTGGTTTTCTGGGACTAATCAATTGGTAAAGTTTACAGAAAATTAAGAAGAGTCTGTGCAGCTTTTGTTCAAACCTTGCGAGGTTCCTTTTTTATAGACCACCTGGATTGCAGAGTTCAGTAGAGGTCGCCCTTACAGAGGAGCACATTGCAGGGCTGCTGCTGGGCAGAGGCCATCCGGCTTCGTCTGGGATGTCACCATTCTTAGTAACAGGTTAAAAAAATCTGTGAACACATTTCGTAATGGTATTTAACTATTTCTTTTAGAGTAGGTGGCTCAAATGTAGGATTTGTTACTTTCACTCCTGTTTCTGGTTCTCTGAAATAGTCGGGCTCCTCATTTTTCGTTAAAAGCTTTATTTTTGTCAGTTGGAAAGGCCCATTTCCAGAAGAGGTTTGTAAGGGAAAAACGTTTTTCAGACAACCAGGTTGTATATCCAGGTACCCATGCTGAACATGAGAATACTCCAGATTGTTCCGGTCCTGTCAGGCCTCTGTTTTGGGGCTGTCCATCCCCCTTCAGTGCTGAGGGGGAGCAGTTAGCGGGCTGGTGAGGAACAGGCTCCTAATGCAGCTTCTGAGAACAACAGTGGCTTGGATACGTCTTGATGTGATCTTTTTTTGTTTCTTTGGATTCTGTATGTGTCAGATCTTTAATACATGGTATTCGGGGGTGTGGTCTGACTTTGTCTGCTCAGCCTTCTGACCTTTGCTTTTTATTGTCCATGTCTCCCTGTATCCCCAACATTAAAGACCCCAAATCTTAAATGTTGTACCCTTACAGATAGAAGACCTTTAAAAACACGTGGGATAAATGTGTGATTTAATTCAGTTACAATCTTTTTGCTGGGCCTTGCTCAGCACTGTGGAAGTGTGGGTGGACTCTATGGATTGAGTCTATCTTGCCTCTGGTTCAGAGTGTAAATGTTGCAGAGAAAAATATGTGATATGTTTTGAGCGGTGCCTTTGCTTAGTTTCTGTTATGCTTAGGTATCTGGTTTTAAATGTATTATTGCAAACATTTAGTAAAAACAGGAGGGGAAAAAAGCTCGTCTAATTTTTTTACAGTGGCCCAATGTGGGACACATCTAGAAGAGTCAAATATATGACAAGTTACCTTGTCTATTAATTGACTATTCTAAGCATGTTTTACTGAAATAGCATTTTTTGGTTCCAGAGTAAATATTGTTAATGTCACCAGTGCTGAGTTACTGCGTTCCTTCGATCTCCCAAAGGCAGTTTGCCTTGAATTCTCGCCGAAGAATAACGTTCTGGCAACGTGGCAGGCCTACACGAGTGAGTATTTTACCAATTGCAAAAGGACACGGGGTAACTACTTAATTTAACTTGCTTTGCAGCCTTTCCATTAGCTGATCCATTGTCGTAGCGTATTTCTTGGCTAAATGAGCAGTAGAGGAAGCGTCCAGAAAATTAGAAGGGTGATGAAGTATAGAGCAAAGGTGGGAGAGATGCCATCTTCTGAAAGCACCCGGTGTGACTGTTGCCACAAACATTACACCAGCACATGTGCCAACAATTACTCTGTTAAGTAAATCACAAGTTTGTAAAAACTGCTTACTGATCTCGGTGCCAAGAGCGTGTTTGAATAAGGTGCTGTTGGAGCCGTTTATATTCATGTGTAGACAGGGAAAATTGTCAGCTGTGCTAGAGCTGTTGTGTCCTCAACACGGCACGGCTGACTCGAGTGTTCTCCCCTGGCCAGAGGGCTTTTAAAACCTCTCTCCTCTGCCTCAGTGCGGGATTCACGTTCCTGATTTAGGTACAGCCTCTGTCTCCTGGAGGTTGTGCAGCTGGGGCAGGCGGTGTAGCTGGTGCCTTAGGCAGGAAGAGATGGCCATGGGCTCGGTGTGGGGGATGAGTTGTAGGGCAAGACAAGGCAGCACAGGGGACAGAACTGGTGCCAGCTGTGAGCAGCTGGGGAGCTGCAAGGAGGTCTTTTCTCAGTCACTGGTAGAAACAAGCAGGCTGTAGTAGTCAGAGCAAGTAGGAGGGCGCAGGGAGTTTAAAAACGGTAGGACCATTTTGTGTGGCTTGCAGATAGAGCTGTGACTGCAGCACAATGGACCGAATGCATTGTGTTCTTGCTTGTAGACTCATGAGGTATAATGTGATCATGGTGGGGCATATTTGATTCCCAGAGACCAGTGCTGTCATCTATGTTTCCCTTGCAGCTGGTAATGATGGCACGGCAGGGGTACCCAACCTACACCTTCATGAGGTGAAAACAGGAAAATGTTTGAAATCCTTCATCCAGAAAAAGATGCAGAACTGGTAAATAACACTTCCAGATGCTAATTGTTTTCAAAGGAATGTGGTTTCCAAAATCTGATCCAGGTAAATGGAGCTTTTATCGTGGCATTGGCTTTCCAAATGGCTCCTGGTGCTGACTGAAAGCAAGTGTCTGTGCTTGCAAGTCTGTAGTAACAATTGTCTGTTCTCAGTATAAATTCGCTGTTGCTTTGCACCACAGAGAAAGCTGCAGAGGCAGCAAATAAGCCTAGTTGTATATTTTTTACTATGCAGATATCATTTGTTTATTTGAAACATGTATCATGCTTGAACTTGCTTGGCTTTAAAAGTGGAGTCAAAAGCCCCTAGACTGCTAAAGATAATCATCATTCAGTGTTCCTAATTATTTTTCTTCAAATGTAGGTGTCCTTGCTGGGCAGATGATGAAAGCATTTGTGCCAGAAATGTGAACAATGAAGTGCACTTCTTTGAGAACAACAACTTCAGTACGCAAGTATTTTTATACATTTAATTGCATTCTATATAGGCATCTGCTTTTGGGTTTGTTTTTTTTTTTAATTTTCAAAATTTTCCTTCATTTCTTGTTTTGCTTGCTTTTTATTTTACATATTGCCCACATTCTATTTGAATTTGGACTTCAGAATTATGTGTTGATAAAGTATGTTTTCACTGTCTTGTGTATCTTTTCAGTGACTTATCTAGTATGAAATGCAGCTCATTTTTAATTGAAAGAGCCCTGATTCAGTGTTGTTTATCATTTACATTTAATGAGATCCAGAAAATTGTCAAAAGAGAATGTGATTTATGATGACTTCCTTGGCTCATGTGTATTCTGTCAATGGGCTGTCAAAAAATGGCTTGTTAGAAAATTTATATTGGTGGCAAAAATGAAGCTGTGAAGCTAGAGCATTTTTTTCAAGGAAATTTACATCTAGTGGTAGAATATTTGAAGTCAATGGAGGTTTAAATGGGAAAGGGGAAGAAAAAAGAAGGAAGATAAGATTGAATTGTAACAAATTTAAAGGTATAAATAAAAACTGCTGGGGGGAGAACTGTGGTTTGGGGTTTTGTTGAGGCTTTTGTTCTTTTTTAAATATAAAGCTGTCACAAGAATTATTCTGGGAGCTAAAAATACAGCCTATGAGAGATGCAGTTTCCTGAGAACTAGCCCTCTTGATGTTAACAAAGCTGTGCTTGGGAAGCATGGAATGTCTGTTCCCACCTGAGGTCTGCTTCCTTCCTGGAATGAGGTGCTGGGTTGCTGCTGCTTGTTTACTATTTAAAGATGTGTTTCCCAAAAGTTGTTTGTATAAAGGGGCAACGTCCAGCCCAGAACAGGCCTTTGTGAACTCTTCCTATCAGGAAGAGTCATCCAGGGAACTGCGAGTGGATAACTCCTGGCTCAATGTAATGATGCATGTTATCTGGGCGTGGCAGATGCTGCCTCCTCTGAGGTCAGCGCAGATAAGATGAAGAACTCTGTACTTTGCTTAAAACACAAGCTGTGTTCATGTGCGGCTTGAGAGCTTGTAAATATTAAATGCTGTGTTTGAGACTGAGGCTTGGTTCAGGTTCATTTTGTAAATAAAAAATGTGTGATGAGATGGGAAGGCAACGGTTGTTTACCTAGTAAAATCATTGCTGTTATACATGCTGTTCATCATTAGCCACGGTACAGACCCATTAGCTTTTGCCAATACAGTTTGTCTCTAGCCTTGTCATCTCTGTGATGTCTGGTGCTGTGTGTTTTTTTCAGATACTATTGCAAATAAGCTACATTTGCAAAAGGTGAACGACTTCGTGTTATCTCCAGGACCACAGCCAACCAAGGTAGGTGTAGCGTTGCTTCCCTCCCCCCAGTGACCATTTCCAGTAGAACGCACCGGCGGGTGTGGGGCCCGGTGCCGGCGGGAGTGGTGCCGGCAGCAGGGTCTGGTGGCTCCATTGCAGGTGGCCGTGTATGTGCCGGGCAGCCGGGGCGCCCCATCCTTTGTCAGGCTCTATCAGTACCCCAGCTTCGGCGGCCCCCAGTCTGCGCTGGCCAATAAGAGCTTCTTCAAAGCTGACAAGGTGACAATGCTGTGGAACAAAAAAGGTATAATAGCTGTATGCTTTTTGTGACCTGCCACTTGGGATTTAATTGCTGTGCTCGCTCTGCGGGTTTTGCGCTTTATCTGCATGTGCAGATAAATGCTGAAGGTAGCTGCTAATGCCAAGGTAGTGTTGGGGTTATGATTCTCAATACCCTAAATTATGAAGTTGAGTAACCGATCCGGATTTAATTTTGCATTCTGGTGATAACATAGACTGTAAACATAAAGTTACACTAGAGCATAAATTTTATTTAATCTGTAAAATTGGATATATGCAGACGTGTCACAGCTGGGCTCACTTGCACAGTCCTCTGTGAGCTTTGCTCTTTGTTACCAATGAGCTGTTTCAGAATAACCTCGTAAAAAAAACGTTTCACTTCAGCTGCCATTGTTTGGAATACAGGGCAGGTTTTACATACATGTAGGAACCTCATGTGGCCACACAGTTTTGGATAAAATAGATGTGTACAAATATATCCTGTTCAGGTATTTTATTCAAGGACTTGTCAGGATGCTTGGTTCCTGCCTTTGTCAGGTGAATCTTTTTTATGGCTGCAAAAGTATGTTTGCTTTTTTGTAATTCAGTAGTGAATGAATAGACTTGGCTTACACTTTTCATCTGAGAAAGGAAGATACTTGTTCCCTTTGGGTTAACATTTGGGAGTAATTCAGAAGAGAACAGTGACAGCACTTATGCAAGTAACTAACTAGAATTCATATTCTAATTAATTTCTCTTTGTTGCTGGTAGTTTGTGAGAGAGTTTATATCATCTGCAATAACTCTTGTCTGTTCTGTTAGCCACTGCTGTGCTAGTAATAGCTAGTACAGAAGTTGATAAAACAGGTGCCTCTTACTACGGGGAGCAAACTCTGCACTACATCGCAACAAACGGCGAAAGCGCGGTCGTGCAGCTGCGTAAGTAGCTCTTGGGCATTTTTTCCTTGTGTTACAGCCCTCCCTAGTGGGATTTGCTGTTTCACTAGATTTTCTTTAATGTATGAGGGATTTCTTTGTTAGTGTAATGAAGTAATCTTTAAAAGAAAAAAATTAACTACTAACAAAAAAAAATCCTTCACCGGAATTTGTTTTTTTTTAATTTGGAGTAAGGTCTTTTTTGAGGGGAAGTTGGTTTTTTGCCCCTTTTTTTTTTTTTTGTAGTAGCTGAATTAAATGGTCTTCTTCATATACTTGTCTTATTGTCAGTGGCAGAGAGCACACACTTTCAGTTAATACATACAAATACTTTGCTTGGGAGGGTGTTCATGTGCACAGGAAGGAAATTCTGCATGTTTACTATGGAAACACCTGGACAATGGAGCCAGCTTAATGTCTGAGAATCCAAAATGGGCAGGAAGGTGTGTTACCAAACAGAATAATCCTGCCTGCACTTCTAGACATACGACTGAAACAGTTACTCAAGGAATCGGGGCAGAGTGACAGCAATTTTTTAAAGTACATTGGAAAAGAAAAGTTCCGTGCTAGCATTTGTAGAGGGTTTGCTGCATTTGACCAGTCCCTGTGTGTGCTGCAGCCTTGGCCTTGGCTGTTGGAGCCCGTCCAGAGTTGCCCTTGTTTCCTGCTGCCTACTGTCATGAAAGGAGCAGAAATGTGGTTTTCTGTCAGACTTACCTCTGCAGTTTTATTTGGTTCATGTCATCCAAAAGGTTTTAATGGGGAAAACACACTGACAGTGTGATTGCACAGCCTGGTATTTGAAGATCATGAGGCCTTAGAGTAACATCAGAAATGAACAATTTAAAGCAGTTTTATATTCTGGGTCAATGTCTGGATTTAAGAATTGTTAGTAATGCACTTGGCATTTATCTGAAATGCTTGTGAAGATACCCAGACTGTGAAAAATTTTAATGACCTCTGGTTTTTATTTATCCCGTACATCTTACCTAAGTTTCCATTCATCATTTTTCAATATCTCCTATGGTTTTAACCCCCAGAATAACTTCTAACAATATCAAGTTTTAATCATTATGTGTAAAAACATTTTTTTTGTTCACTCTCTTGCTTTAAAATCTGTCTTATAAAACATCATGTGTGAGCTTAGTACAAAGATAACTTAGATTAGCTCTACAAAACTGAGCTATGCAATATTTCTTAGATTTAAGAAAGATGAACTAGTATCCAGCTGGTATAAAGTTCCTGTTTTTGTGGGTTTCCAGTGGGACAGTTTGAGAAGGTCCTGAGAGATCATACTTAAAAAACAAGGGGAAGAAAAAGGAACTCTTTTACATGAGAAAAATATGCTTACTGTTAAAGTGATGATGCTGACCCTACAGAGGTAATTTGGGATGGCTGCAGTTATTGTTGCAAACCTTAACTAAAATTATCAGAAGATAAAATGTTGTTCTTACCTCTATTGTTAGCAGAATTTGTTTTCATTGTTGGTAATTAGATCACAGCTTTTTAGCAAAGCATGAACTTCAGAGTTGCTATTGATTTTATTTTTGCTTGTCCTGAAAAGATACAGTCTCCTAACTACAGCTGCATGTTTTCCTTTTCCTTTTAGCAAAAAATGGTCCCATTTATGATGTTGTTTGGAACCCCAATTCTGTCGAGTTTTGTGCTGTGTATGGTTTTATGCCTGCCAAAGCAACAGTTTTTAACCTGAAATGTGACCCTGTGTTTGATTTTGGAACCGGTCCTCGCAATGCTGCCTACTACAGCCCCCATGGACACATCCTAGTCCTGGCAGGATTCGGAAATCTCAGGGGACAGATGGAAGTGTGGGACGTTAAAAACTACAAAATCATTTCCAAACCAGTAGCCTCGGATTCCACGTACTTTGCCTGGTGTCCGGACGGGGAGCACTTTGTGACAGCTACGTGTGCTCCCAGGTTGCGGGTCGGTAACGGCTACAAGATATGGCACTACACCGGCTCCCTGCTACACAGCTACGAGGTCCCGATGAACGAAGAGATGTGGCAGGTTTCCTGGCAGCCCTTCCAGGAGGGCGTGTTCCCAGCGAAGGCAGTGAAGTTCCAGGCGGTTCCGAGCGAGCTGCCCTGCGCTGGCCCGAAGCCCGCGCAGGCGTACCGGCCTCCAGCCCTCAGAAACAAACCCGTCACGAGCTCCAAGCTGGTAGGTCGGCACCTTCGTAGGTACCTAATTTGTTCCCTTGCGTTGCTTCACCCTTCTGTATTTAATGAGAGACACTAGGAGAGCAATCAGACCAACAGCAGTACTGAGGGGCTTTTGAGAGGTTTTCTTGATAATCCTCTTTGACTCTTTGCTAGAACTCTGAAATTTCTTTGGTCCAAATACTTGCCTTTTAAACAGTCGCTTGTAAACTAAAAACACGCTCTACAACGTGCACTGGAACAACAAATTGCAAATTTGGCTTGTGGTGAAATTGGATGCTCTAGTTAAGAGAACCTCTCATGTGGGTGACCCAACTTACTAGTCTAAACCCAGCTAGGCAGGAGGACAGACTGTCTTCCCAATAACACTGCTTTTTTTTTTTTTTTTTTTCTTTCTTCAAGGTAAGTTTACTTGCTAGAAACAGAACTGTTTGTTGGCGTCAGCTGTGGTTTCAGTATAGTGACCTTGTCTAATGAGTTTCTTTTCTGCAAGTTTTCAAAGTAGGCCGAGTAGCAACTAATTACATTTAACAGTTGCACCCATGATGTTTAGCTCTTGGGGAGCTTTGAGTTTGAGCCCTATGCTTTTGAAGAGAAGACTGCTGCCCAGCTCGTGAAGAAGCTAACGTCTGACTTTGCAAATGTTCAGTAAGAAGAGGGGGCAGGGAAAAGATACATTAAGTAAAATAATTCTCTTTACTTACATGGGCAAGAAATCTTGTCGTATGCTTTAAAACAAACCAGCTCCTCAATTAAGAATTACTTTGTAAAAAAAACCTAAAAGACTAAATAATCTCCCAAGGACTGCCCCCCCCCCCCTCCATGTCCCCTCCCAGCAGCCCATTTTTCCTTTTCTGTCATGAGAAGTTTGAGTTAAAAAATTGTCCACAAAAGCAGAATGCAAACTTTCATTTTTTTTTTTTTCTTTCTGATTTCTTCCTCTTTGATTTTATTTCCTCCCCAGGACAGAAAACATGATTTTTTTATTTCACAGATTTCTCATAAAATCTGTAGGATGTACAGCATAGTCCCATCCAGACTTGAGAGTGGCTGACTTGGCAATGCTGTTCATACTGTCTTCTGCTGCCTTGAAAGAGAGAGGGCACATACTTTAAAAAAAAATTTTCTTTGTTCTTCCTTTCTCTTTTTTATGGCTTATCTTCACAAGTGGTGTTGTCTTAAGTAGGTTTTGGTGTTCGCTGTTGGGCTTTTCCTTACCCACATGTTTGCCAACATGGAATGTGGGTTTTGTAACTTAATTTACTTTTGCCTATCCTTCAGCATGAGGACGAGCCACCTCAGAATATGAAGCCACAATCAGGAAGCAGTGACAAGCCACTCTCTAAAACAGCTCTCAAAAATCAAAGGAAACACGAAGCAAAGAAAGCTGCTAAGCAGGTACTGCAGAAAGAGTTGTTTCAGGGGTGAGATGAGTGGGTTTTACTGGCACAGGGACAGTGGGTTGCACTGAGTGCCCTCTACGCGCACTGCACCTGCACAGCTGTGGGGAGGGTGGAGCAGGTACTTAACAGCTTTGGTTATTGCTGTGAATGTTAGCTGAAATCATTAGGACTAAGTAATTCTGGGTCTGAGTCTTTGCCTCCAAACAATCTGCATGGCTTTTCATTGTTGGTAAGGGGTGAGGACAGAGTTGTTGCTGCTTCTGTGTATCCCCAGCAGGTCAGGCTGAGGTGTGTTACCAGGGCCAGCCACAGACAGCCTGTGCTGTGTCACCTCTTTGCTCACTAGGTAGATAAAAAACAGCTTTTAGCCTTCTAATTTCTACAAACTTCTGAAGTAATGATTTCTTTAAATAAGAGTTTTAAATGTCTTGCAGTGGTTTTGAGCCCTTTCTTTTACTTGGGAGACAATGACCCACCAGTCTAGTTTATAAAACATTTGTCTATGTGTTTGCCACCTTATCCTTCCTGATGTTTCCCTGCACTGAGTAGGGTTGGTGTCTCGAAGTGGAAACCAAACAAGAAACAGCATGCGAGCTGTTAAAGATGACCCGTTTTTCATGGAAAGTACATATATATAGGCAATGCAGTACAACAAAGCAAGTCACTTATGTATTTTGGGTACACCAGCAAATGAGTGAAAGAGGAAATACTAAAGGGATCCCTTAAAATGAGTAGAGACAGTCCTTTTGTAATCCACAATGTTTTCTAGATGGCGTGTTTATTTGTCTACAGGAGGCCAAAGCTGATGTGAACCAGGGACCTGCGCAGCCCTCGGCACCCCAGAGTGCACCGCGGAGCGCCGTGCCTGCCGTCACTTCGGGGGATCCTGAAGTTGACAAGAAGATAAAGAATTTAAAAAAGGTGAGGGGATTTTTTTTTTTCTTCTTCTTCCCCTAACAGATGTCAGATTGCCCCAAGAGATAGTCCGTAAGGTCTTGTCTGATTGCAAGGTGACTTGAGCTTGGTAGCCTTACAGAGAAGGCAGTTCCCTGAGTTTGTAAACCAACTTTTCCACCTTGTGAAACAGCCAAGGTCCTCACTTGCCAGAACTCTTCAAGATCCTACCAGAGTAGTGTAGGCAGTACAGAAGCCACGGACAGGCATGTGGGAGAGTGTCCCCGTCTCCTGTTGTGAAGAGTGGTGTGCAGAGCCTGGTCCTGCGGCCGAGGGCTGGGCACAGCTCAGAGCTGTTCATACCTAGAGAGGAGCCGCGTGGGCTGCTTGGCAAGTGGATTTTGGATCTGAGAAGGGCACAAAGATGTGTGGTTTTGGTTTCTTCCCTAAGTTCTAAACAGTATGAGTGAGGCTTACTGCTAGTTGTGGAATTTCTTGGGTTAAATTATTCCAGAATGGAAGTTGCTTGGTTGGTTTAGGCTACAGAATCTTCCCTGTTTTTCCATAATCTATCAGAGCCTTTTTTTTGTTTTCCTGTTTGCTGCCTCGTCCTTGTCAGGGTCTCTGTTTGCATTAATATTCCAGGCTTTCTGAGGAAAATGTGTGGTGGAGAGGGATAATGATAGTAGAGCAGTAATTCTGATTTTGGATCTTACCCTTCAGTGAGATGATGTGTGGTGCATGTGTTTCAGAGGCCAAGAAGCGATTCTGTTCTCTAGGTTTTGTTCTTGAAAGAAATGTCTTTTGTTGGGAAATTCTGGACTGAGCATCTGGAAATGCTTAAATGAAGTGTGCCTTCTGCATTGAGACCTGCTCCCTGGTAAATCAGGCAGTTGCAAGCACAGGAACTTCTAAGACACTTTTTTTCTGTTCTTGGTTTACCAATAATCTTGTATTAATGTGCTGTTTGCTTGGTGGTTTTTTTGTTTGTTTTTTTCCAGAAACTAAAGGCAATTGAGCAGCTGAAGGAACAAGCAGCTGCTGGCAAACAGCTAGAGAAAAATCAGGTATTGTTAAGATGTATGTGGTTTGAGTTTCATTTTATTATAAGTTGCATCTGTGACATCTTGTGCTTTTTTTTTTCTTCTAGCTGGAGAAGATCCAGAAAGAAACAGCTCTTCTACAGGAGCTGGAAGATCTAGAACTTGGTCTTTAAAACGTGATGGAAATCCAATGCAGCGTTAACACAAAGCGCTTGAAAAATATAATTTGTATTAACTTTAATATGATGAGATGTTTCAATAAATGATGGAGGAAGCAGAAATCCACAGATTTGCTGCACACTGGCCTTCTAAAAAAGTTTCCTAAAGGTTTGTGCCCAAGTACGTGAAAACTGTAAACGAGTCACAAATATCACGTCTTCAAAGGAGTCATGCTCGTGTTCCCAAAGCATATTGCCTCAAACCAGGAGCAGCCTGTCGGTTTATCTTTTCCATGTTTGGCTGTGAGGAGGGCAGGTGATGAGGTTGACCCACTTGATAGTTTTATTATATTTAATAAGATGTGATCTTTATGCAATTACGGGATGTAGATAAAAATAAAGAGCATTTAATAATAAAAAGTCCTTCTGTTCTTCCGTTCCGAGGGCAGGTATTTGAAGTGACGAGGCCAAGCCGCCTTGGCTGCCGAGGTCGGGTGAAGC
>NW_008591235.1:0-5020 GCF_000691845.1 Merops nubicus
TGCCCGTGGTGAAGCCATGCTGACTATGTTAATGAATTGGAGTGATTTTGTTTTTAGGCCTTTGAGGTGTTAAGATTATTGCTATTTGTTGCATCACATTTGGGAGCGAGACTGATGACACAGAAAGGTGGTTGTTCGAGTTGTGCATGTCACTTGGACAATATCTGCAGTATCTGGAGCAGAAATCTATTTTTATTGTATCTTCATCTAGTTGCAAGGTTTTAAATCCTAATGAGACTATATTCATTCTTAAATGTAAGAAAATTTACTCATTTCATGACTTCTAATTTAGACTGAGTATATTTTCAATAGCTTTCACTCCTGATGTTAAGTAATACTTGTGTGCTAGTGAAGCTAATGGCCATCTCTGTTTCAGGGTGGTGACTTTACCAATCATAACGGAACCGGGGGAAAATCCATTTATGGCAGTAGATTTCCAGATGAAAATTTCATACTTAAGCACGTAGGACCTGGTAAATAAACATATTCTTTATAATTCCTGATGACTGACTGTAACCTACAGTGAAGCCTTAAGATGCATTTTTTAAAAATTAAGGTTTTATAGATGTGTGGGGCCCTTTGTAGTTAGAGCAATACCAGGGAATTTTAACAGTACGTTGTCCCTGGTGTGTGCGTATTTGTGTGGACTGCTCTGCAAGTGTAAGGCAGCCTGTAACAGGTGACATTGCTACTCCTGCTGTTACTGTAAAAGGGACTGTGCAGGATAAGGTAGGGTTGGTTTTTTGTGTGTGTTTTTTTTTTTTTATATTTGACTTAAAAATTTTGGGAAGGTGAGATTACTGCTTTTGTCTTTCTCCTTCATAAGCCAGAGAGTTCACTTTTTACTTAGATGATTGCTGCAGGGGTGCAACAGAGCAATGTGGGATTTGTTATTTCCTAGGTAATGCAGGCACATCCTTCTAAGCTTAAATTAAATCTAGAAGAAGTAAAGGAAAAGGCATGTGTAAAAACATTCAGTTGAATTGTATAGTCTCACTTTTTCTGGATTGCTGCTTCCTCATCACAGGAAACTACTGCTCCAGTTGAACCACAGTAGAAGTTACCTGATGTTAATCACTTTCAGGATGTGTACAACTAATTACATTACTGACATTCTTGCTGTGGAAAGAAGGGAGGCTGGGCTGGAGGGGATAGTCAAAGAGAAGCTGGCAATAGAAATCATTTGGAGACAATGTGAAACCATCACATCTTCTATGTGTCCATCTTTAGTCTAAACATGCAGAGGAAAATTGTGTTCTCCACTGAATACTTGTTACACCAATCTAATAAGCTGCTGCTGTTGTTCCAGGTGTTCTTTCAATGGCCAATGCAGGACCCAATACAAATGGATCTCAGTTCTTCATTTGTACTGCAAAGACTGACTGGTAGGTTCTCAGCCCTGCAGATTAACTTGATAAATTGATGCCTGGATTCGGAGGGTTTGCTGATGTTTTTTCATTTCTTTGGTTTGGGGGATTTCTTTTTCTTTTATTGCCAGATTACTTGACTCAAAATAGAAAATAAATTGGTTTGTGCCACTTGAGGGGAGGAAGGGCTGTGGGGGTAACTAGTCCATTATCCCTTATAATATTTCTAAGGTCCTGAGCGAAAAGTATTCACTTGCAGAGAAGTTGTGCCTTTGAATACAGTTGATCATCAGGTGAGGGCTGTGAAGATCTGCTAACATCCCTTCACAGAGGTCCATTTGGTTCAGTCTTCTGTTTCTTCGAAGTAAAACTGCTTTTGTTTATTTGTTTTACAGGCTGGATGGGAAACATGTTGTTTTTGGGCATGTAAAGGAAGGAATGGATGTCGTGAGAAAAATTGAGAGCTTTGGTTCCAAGAGTGGAAAGCCCTCCAAAAAGATTGTCATTACTGACTGTGGCCAGCTGTCTTAGCCTTTTGCCCTACTACTCAGGACAATTTTAATACTGTGAAAAATTAATCCCAAGAAAACCCAAACATTTCTATTCCTATGAGTAGCACCTTTGGAATGCTATTTTCTATTTAATATGGTTGAACTTTTATACTTACATTGAATAATATTGATTAAAAGCATATCACAATAATAACTGAAAGATGTTTTACCTGAGCTGTCTTGGTAGTCACACTGTCACGTTGATTTGGTAGAGTCCCACTGCATTTTGAAGGAAGTGGTGTGGTCACCCAGAGCATATCTGACTCCACTGTTGATGTTTTCCTTAGTATTTGGATGTTTCAGGTGTTAGGAGTGAACTACTAGCTGTTTTATAGTTGGAGGCTAGAAGTAGAGAAATACCATGTTTCCTTTGGTGCTAATAAATGCCTGTTCTGTTGTTTGTCTCATTTTGAAAAAAAAAAAAATACTAACTAGTGCTGTCAAGGCTGTCTGTGACAAAACTGTCAGATGGGTTTTTTCTGTGTCTCAGTTTAAGTCTATCCAACAGAAAAAATGTGTAGTTGTGGGTTTTTAAAAATCACTACTGTTTTGATCTTCTGCTGTTGTCTCAGACCACTGTTTAAAACTGAACTTCACCTTACCTTCCTTCAATTGGGGTGATTTGACTTCTGGGTTAGGTAAATAGCTTTAGCTTGAGTTAGCCTACTGCTAGAGCTCTACCTGGGCAGTAAGACCACAAATTAGCCAAAAGATGGTGGGACTTTTTTATTATGGAACTGTGAACTTAACTTGAAATGCAGTCCTGCACCAAAATCTGTTTCTGTGAGGAATACAGCACATTTCTCAGGAGACAGCCTATTTCTGCACTTTGAGAATTTAATCAGAGTATAGTGAGCTTGCTTGAGTGAGAGAGAGGTTTTGTGGGTTTTTGTCCTGTTGGTCCTGTGAAGTCAACCCATCTGGGGTATGACTCGGATTGTGTTTTCTTCTCGTGCATCATCATAAGTCAAAGTTGGTCACCACAAAATCACAAGGTCTAACTGGTGCAGCAAAATCATTCTTGTTGGGTTTGATGCACAAGAAGGAAAGAGCTCAGCTGATCAGGTAAACACATTTCATTTGTATAAACCAGTATGTTTCACATGGAATGCTTGAGCAGTAACAAATGTTGGAACCTCACAACACTTAGAATCACTGGAGCTGTAAAATACTACTGCTTGTGGGGAAAAAGCACTTCACTGGTTCTGTGCAATAATCATGTTACTGAAGAGAAGAATAAAATCTGATGGCTCTCCTCAAATGTGAATTTATTTCCATTGCATTCTGATAATGTGTGCCTTTAAAACTACTTTACAGTGGATTTTTTTTTTTTTGTACCAAGGGCTGCATTCATGTGTGCATGAGGTAGTATTCAGAATGTAATTTTTTCAGAAAAGGGAATTGAAAAGCTTTTTACTCTTTCCACTGTAACTGTTTCATCTTTCTTTGTAGTATTTTTTTAAATATTAATTTATGCCAGTTGAGCTTATTTCAGTTTGATAGAAAAATGATTTTATTTTTTGTTTTCTTAATTCGTGTATGGAAAACAATTAAATGCAGTTTTACCACAAAAACCACAAGTGTTACTTTCTTAAACAGGACTTGGCATGCTTACTGGAAAGCAGAAGTGTGAGGAGCCTGTTGTGTTTACTTGGCCTGTTCTGTTCCATCCACTTTGTGTTGGGTCTGATTTAGTGGGGTGTGTTTGGAAGCCACACAGGAAGAGCTGGCAAGAGCGGCGGTGGTGCTGCTGTACTTTGCCTCCTAAAATACCTGGTATATGGGTAGCAGGTCAAGTTTTAACACTGTTCTCTCATACCATTTATTCTATCAATCTGTAGAGATAATGGGGAAAGTGTAAATTTGCTGGATGCTCTGTAAATTTGAGTTCCTTTTTGAGAAATTCATAGTTCTGGATTTTTGCTGGACAGTTGAGGAGGAGCTCCTTCCTGGCTGTGTGGTCAGGGATGACCTTAAGTATGTAGCGTTGCCTGGGTATCAGCACTATTTGTAGACTGTAAAGTCCAGCAGCAGATGCTCTGCCACAAACTGGGCTATTTTCTTGGACAGTGTGAAGCCGTAAGTAGTTAATAGTACTGTGCATGTCATAAGGACTTATTACATACGGCTATGGCTTTTACAGGCAAGCTTATGCCCTAACTTCTGAAATGTAAAAGCCAAAATTTGCCATCAGGGCTTGCAGTGTTGACTACCAGATGGATGTTAAGACCTGCAGGATCACTGTGATGAGTAACACTGGTTGCAGTGCCTGGATGGGTCTGGCTTTGGTCTAACAGTGCTGGTCCCCTGCGTGCTTTCCTCTGCCAGAAGAAAGTCTTTGCTGCCTGTGTGCTTGGAGCAGTGCAACATGAGTCCTCATGTTTTGGCAAACTAAACAAGTGGATGGATCTCTGTTTTCTTCCATAAAGCATCTTCCTCAAAATGGATTTTTCTGGAGTTCTGTTCTTCCTGGTTTTTCTTTCTTTTTTTCCATCTTCCCCTCCAATTATTTAGAAGTGCCCAGGGCTCTATTCCAGGCAAGCTCTGCACCCTGTGGCACTGCAAGAGCGTTCCTGTGCTGAAAATACACAACTGCAGCTCATACCAAGTATACCCGAGCTAATTTTAAGAGGTGGTTGTGTCACTAAAGGAAGGATTGCAGGACCTCAGCAGGCTGCTGGATGGCTGGCCCCATGGCTTAGTCTCTGGTAGCTTGTCCACTTCCCTGCACGACCCTGAGTCAGGATTGCAGTTCAGGGGCCACTATGCACACATAGGCCCTTGCTAGTTAATTCTCTGCGGGGATCTGATTTTATACAGGATCCAAAGTGTCCATCTCTCTGCTGTCAGCCTTCATGCATCACAAACAGTTGCTAGGAGGAGGGGTGGGTTCTCTTGCATCCTTGCTTGAGGGCCTTCTCAGTTTCAAAATCATGGGCTAGAACAGGAAGAATGAGGGAGTGCCACCGCTCGTTTGTGACTTTTATACCCCAGCACTTCATAGATGTTATCACAACAATTAACTGCCTGCGAGCTGCTGCAAGCAGCAAAGGGCTTCAGTTTCTGAACTGGATCCACTTATCATAGAATCATAGGGGTTGG
>NW_008591236.1:0-9113 GCF_000691845.1 Merops nubicus
GGGGAGCTCGGGAGGGAGGAGGGTTCCCCAGCCCTCCCTGATCGAAAGCGCACAGAGCCCCACAGCTGCGCACTCCCAGCAGTGAATCCTGGACGTCGGGCACTGCCAGCACCAGTGGCGCTGGTCACAGCACACAGGAGGGTTGGCCCTGGGAGCAGGACGAGTGGCACGGTGGCCACTGGGGAGAAGAGGCCATCCCCAGCAAGCCCCATTTACAGAGAGCGTGGCGCTGTGGTGAGGAACACTTCTGTGGGCCAGCGTGGGTCAGCTGCTCTGGCCTTCACTCCTCACTTCACAGAATCACTCAGGTTGGAAAAGGCCTCTAAGATCATCAAGTCCAACCATCACCAAACACTACCATGACCATTAAACTATGTCCCTAAGTGCCACATCTACACATTTTTTGAACCCCTGCAGGGATGGGGCCTCTAACAGCTCCCTGTGCAGCCTGGACCAATGCCTCACCACTCTGTCCGTGAAGAAATTTTTCCTAACACCCAATCTGAACCTCCCGTGACGCAGCTTGAGTCTGTTCCCTCTCATCACTGGGAGAAGAGACCAACATCCACCTCGCTCCAGCCTCGTTTCAGATAGTTGTAGAGAACTATAAGTTCTTCCCCCAACCTCCTCTTCTCCAGACTAAACCCCCCCAGCTCCCTCAGCCACTCCTCACAAGCCATGTTCCCCAGAGCCCTCACCAGCCTTGTTGCCCCTCTCTAGACCCACTCCAGCAGCTGGCTAACTCAGAGTTGCCAAGGGCCTTGATCGCTGTGGAGACCCACATGCCTTGGCTGGCCTCGAGCAGAAACGAAGGGTCTAATTAACTTCATTCTCCCCGAATTGGGTGCTGCAGCCTTTAAAAAATGCCCCTTTCCTGAACAGAAAGTTGTTTCTATGATTCTGTGCCAACAAAATCGGGACACAAAGATGTTGTTTTTCTCCAGAACTTCTGTTGAAATGAGCATTGAACTGAGAGAGACTAAACTCTTTCATTTCTAGGACTTTCTTCAATTTCACTTTTAAAAATGTGGTTTATGATACTTAATTTCATCACTCTAGTTTGAGGAAACTTGTTTGGGATAGTTTTGCCAATTATTAATTTTAAACTGGGGAGATATCTGTGGTGGTGGGGAGGTAAAGGGTGTGTTAAAAAAATTGCATCTGCAATTGCAAAAATGCAGCATTTTGTAAAAGCAGCCTGATCATACAGCAAAATTCTTGTGACTCCTTTTGAAAATAATGCTTTTCTCTTCACTTTTATTCTAGCATCCTCTCAACATTTAACACAGAAAAAAAGTTCAATTGCACCATCAGAAAGTACTGTTCAAAGAACAGGTAAACCTTACTTTGGAAAAGCAGAATAGAGGTGAACTAAACTCTCCATGTTTGTAACTGAAAATGTGTTTATTTTCATGCGTTTTTAGTGGTCACTAATGTGCTTGGTAGTTTGGGGGCTGGGGTTTTTTTTTTCATTACTTGTGCTTTTGGGATTGCTTTTCTTTGTTAGATACATTGTGCTTTAGAAAACTCCAAAGCCTCGTTGGAGATCCAGTGTGACATCAAGTAAAACAAAGTAAAAACCCACCAGGTCAGTTTTTAGTTAGTCCTCACCTGGAGAGGCTGGATTTTTAATGAGATGTTGTGTTTGAGTTTTGGGTTTTGTTAAGAGCAAGCAGGAGTTTTTCTTTCATATGGGATATTTCTGAAAATACTTTCAAAAGCCCTTCTGGAACCTGAGGTTTAGGGTTGTAACCCTTTTCTTTTTCTGCTCAGTTTTTAATGAACCCTCAGCAGTGTTTCAAGGATGGAGCCCTGCCAGATGATTTGTTGTAGTCATATATTATTGTGGTGTTTCACCATCAGTTCTGTAGTATTTTAAAAAAGTGGTTTCCAAGATTGGCAGGGAAGATGGATAGATGTGGGCATGCACATGGGAAGTGCCACTCTCCATCAATTTGCCATCTCAATATGATGAGAAGTAGAGCTTTCAGAAATTAAAAAGTCTATTAAATTGTTTTGTTTGAAGTTCCACTAAAACAAAGATGTTCCTGCACCCTGTCCTTCCATCAGACTCACTGCCCCAGTGCTGCTGTGGCTGGACTGGGGAGCTCCTGCTGGGCAGGGAGCACTGACGTTACCAGTCCTTGCTATTGGATGTTCTCCCTGTTCAGATTTTGGGTAGGAGGAAAAGCAGCTCCTGCCTTGCATTGCTTAGTCTCTTTTCCTTTTGTTCCCAAGACACTTGATTCTCCCAGACTGGGCTTTGTAGGCTTACCCCAGGGAGTCTGTTCCAGCAGTACAGATTGTACAGGGTATTTACCACCACCAGGGGACAGATAACATCTGTTTTCCTTTTTTACACCTTTATTCCTTGCATGCTTCCAGCAAACTCTGGGTACTAAATTAACCTGAAAGGCAAGGCCACAGTTGTGCAGCAGCACCCCAAAGCTGGCCGGGTGTGGGAGCACCAGTGAGCTGGAGCACCCACAGGCAGGGTGAGGAACAAGCAGGGAGTGAGTGCAGAGCTCACCCCTGAACCAGCAGCAGGCTCTCACGGGAGGGGCTGTGTTTGCTGGAGACACCTCCTCTCAACAAAGAGTCTGCTGGATATGGGGAGACTTAAAAACGGAGAGTAAAAAGATCAGAAATGTTACATGGTAAAAGAGCAGCTGAGTGGTGAAGGCTCAAAAGGAAATCTGACCTATATGTATAAAATCAATGTGGAAGTGACAGAGAGATAAGAGGCAGGTCAGACTTCTCTTTACATCATCTCCCAAGAGATTTTTTCCAATTCAGCAGAAGTATAATTTGGCTTCAGAAATTTGTCTTCCTTTGCATTAGAAGATACTGCTGTGAGAGGTGGTTGGGTTCAGGCAAAATTTTACATGCATAATAGACTCAGATTAGTATTTTTTTAAGGTTTAAAACTGATAAAGGCTGGAAGGTTTAGACTAAACTGTCTAAAATGGAAGCTAAAAAAAGTAGAGCCCTTGTCTGGAAGTTCTCTCCAGTTTTCTGCTGCAGGGTTCCTTTAAAGGTTTTCTCTGCCTCAGCTGGTGCAGGCCAGGATCAGAACGAGCACTTGGCCACTGTGGGACTTTGGTATGTTAGCTTGGTGTGCCTTGAGGGAAGTGATAGATGAGAGAAGTTTATTCTTCAGACCTAATGCATACTGAGAAAAACCTGAGATAGTCATTGTCATGCCTTGTCAGCAGGTATGTACTTCTACAGCAGACTTAAAAATTATCTTTTTCTCTTGTAGAACTTGAAACAAATGCTCCAGTAGTTGCTGGTCAAAGGTAAGGAGACAGTTTGTGTAGAATAGATACAGCTTTCATGGGAGGAAGTCCCTTTCTCTTTGCTTCAATTGCAGAACTACTGCTACTGCTTTTCATTTTCTTGTCCATACCCTTTCTGTCCTGCTAAGAATTGGGCTATTTGAGTGCTTCAGAACATTGCTGAAATGCAGAACTCGTTTTTCCCGAGTCTGTCTTCATGCTTTGGGCAGTGTTTCCTCTTGTCCCTCCAGGCTTAAGTGTTTCACATCCTGGAAGGGTCTTGATGGTTCTAACTGCTTGATATTTTCTGAAAACAAACCAAAACTGAGACCCTCAAAGCCTGCAGCTTAGCTGCCCTGTGAATTTTTGTTTTCAGAAAGTAAGTCTTTCTAAAGTTTGTTCTTCTGCCTTTGTGACTGTTTTCTCCAGATTTCCTGTGTTTGCCTGTTGACCCTTTGCCAAAACCTGATAGGAAAACCAGGCAGAAACTGCATCTTGTCCCAGTTAAGATGTTCAGTAATTAAAAGATGAAATTTCAAATGGTTGTCAGAAGAAAGTAAGATTTCCAAGATCTGTTTCTGTTAGATTCTGAACCCACTGGGCTCTGAAACTCAGTCTGGGCAGCTGTAATGACAAACCTTCATAAGGATTTTGGGTAACTGCTGGCACAGCTGGTGGGGGTTTTGGTGCTGGACTGATGCCCTAGGGAGGGCAGGAGGTGCAGTTCACTCCTGAGGCTGTCAGGCATGAGTGCCTCCTTCTGAGGGACCTCCTGCAACACCCTTCCCCAGAGCAGGAGTGGCTCTGAACAGGATATTGATGTTACATCTGCCTTCACATGGATTGGGGTCTTCCTAGTTAGAACAAGCTGAAGTGTCACAGCAAGGTTTTTTTAGGGTAGGATTGTTCCAAAAAGCTGCGGGTGCAGCATCTGGCAGCCGAGTGGGTTCTCCAAGCGAGGTGTCCATGAGAGGCTCTTGTCCATTTTTTGTGAGCACATCAGATTAACACAAGTGGTAATTCCATTCAGATTTTTCTGGCCTGGTGCTTTTCTGAGCAGGACCAGAAAAGTAGGGAAGTTGTCAGGCAGACTGTGGATCTGGTGGTGGCTGACACTGCCCGTGGGGAGTGCTCTGAAGCACAGTGGTGCTGTCGTGGGGCCTCTGCAACACCCAGCCCTGCACTGTGTGCCTGCAGGCAGTTCTCTGATTAAGGCAGAGCTCCTGGAAGTGCTGTGGTGGCACACAGAGGGCACAAAATGAGTTTCCTTCCTCCTTTTCCATCATCAGCAGAGTAAGTTATTTGATCAATTACTTACCTTTGAATTCACAGGAGATAAGTTTAGCTTAATCTTCAGAAGCTATTGGGTCATGGAAAATTGTCTGGCATTAACACATGAAGGAGAAAACACCCAAACCTGAGGATGAGTTTACAGGGTTAAGAGCAATAAAATAAAAGAGGGGTTTAATTACAAAATGTAAACTCCAGTTATTGTCTCAATGACAAGAAACACAGATTTCCATACTACCTAAAAGTATTTTTTTTATAGCAGAAAAAGCGTTCTGTTATTAAAAAAAATATTTTAACTTCAAGCTTTAAAGCTTGAAGAAAGTTTTAAATTAACCTTTAAGCTTTTTAATATGTGAAAAAACCACTTGGACCGATGGAGTGAGTCCTTTTGGTAAAACCAAAGGCTGGTGTACTCACCAAAGAGTTGATGATTCCTCCTTGTGTTCATGTGCAGTTTCAACTCTGTGTTCCCGTATCGTAGCAGTCTCTAATGTGACTTGTTTGCTTTTCCTAGACTTCAGTAATGGTGGCACCTGTGGAAAGCAGAGCAGACAATTTATAATGCAGCTAATTTCTTGGTCTTCTAATGTTGAAAATATTCTCTTTGAGGACTTCTCAATTCTGTATCCTCTGATAATTTTTGATAGACATGGACTATACTCTGGCTTACTCAGGTCATTCTTCATCTGGTAGAACTTCTGGTATCTCTAGCATTTCATATCTTCAGTGCTAATGTCCGGGACTGTACCTGTGTTGGTCCATCCTCCAGCTTGTCTGAGTTGCATAGAAAAAAAACATATTTCTTCTTACACTTCCTCCGCAATATTTTGTCCCACTTTATTAGTAATGAGACAAAAGAGAATTGTGAAAAGTCTAAAACTCCAAGCAGAAGAAACTCAAGGACAGAGGATTCGGCCGCTTCCCAGGAAGCTGCAGAGAACGGGCAGCGCAAGAGATCGTCCCGGCCGGCCTCTGCCTCGGGCTCTGCTAAAGGTAACTGCCCAGCCTGCCTCTGCAGAGGGCAGGGCCTGCGGGCTCCCCGGGTGTAACCCTCTCAGTAGCCGCCTCACGACGGGTGCTCTTAGCGCTAGGTTCCATGATGTAGGCCCAGGCTGGTGCTGAGCCCTTTCCCCACGTCTCTCCTGGCAGCCAGGCTGGCTGGAGTTTCCCAGGGCTCGGTTCCGGGGCCGTTCTCTGCGGTACTCGCCAACGCGGCGCTCGGCCAGCGTGCCTGGTGGCAGGTCACGTCCCGTGGCAGCGGCGTTGCCCTTCAAAGGACTGTACCCAAGTAAAAAGGGACTTTTTTATTTTTTGTGGAGTCTGAAAGACACGAGACCAATGCTTAAGTCTTCCCACGGGCACGGGCAGGCACGGGGGCCGGGGCGCTGAGCAGCGCCGTGCCCGCAGGAGCCTCTGACACCCCAAAGCTGCAGACACTAACCACGGACAAAGTTGTGCCAGAGGGTAGAGAGACCAGCAACAGGCAACACTCGGCCAGTATTTTAAGTGTAACAGCCAGAACAAAGAGGTATTGATATCAAATTGTTATTAAAGGAGGTCAAGTTGAATTCCGCAACCGTTTTCCATGCCGAAGATACCAAAGTTTGATGGTAATATTTGCTTTGTAAGAGTTTCAGAGAAGACTTCAGCCATACGTAACCGTGCAGTGACTCAGATCACACGGAGGGACCGATGTGTTCTGCACTCTGGTGGCTGCTGAATTAATCAAATTCACTTCTGTGGCAGGATTGTGCAGAAGAACCCAGTCTGTACTGTAAAAATAAATAGTCTTTCATGGTGGTGAAGAAACATTTGAAAAACGTGGAGCCAGTTAAAACTGATTTAGTGACACCTTCCTGAGTTTGAGGGGATCTGAAGCGTGGGACCTGCCCCACACACTGTAACAAATAAACCTAAAGATGACAACCAGTGGCACATCAAACTCTGAAAATGTGGGAACATCCCATTTAAACAATACCAGAGCTCACTTAGGGGCTTCGTACTGACTCTGTTACTCGTTTACCTCTGTGAGTGAAATCATTGGTTCTAAAACGTGCATCTGAAACTGCCCCAGTAGTTGAGGGCTTTGCTTGCAGACCTAGGGGCAGCTCACCATGTAGTTCCTGGGCTTGGCTCACCTTGTCTCCACACAGGCAGCTGCCTGCTTCCAGGCTGTAAGGAAAAGGAGCAAAACAAGACTCTGTGGAAGAGGAGAGGCTGGAGGATTAGTGAGGTAGCTGAAGAATCGTGGCGAGGTTTGCCACTTGTGCCTGCTCTGGTCTGTGTTGAGGGGTGGGCTCAGGAGAGCTGGTGGGTGTCCCGTGCTCCCGGCCGCCTCCGACGCCGCCACTGTCTGGGACCTGCCAACCCTGGGAAAGGGAGCGTGGGGCTGGGAGAAAGTTTTTCAGATCGTTGTAAAAGTGTCAGTTAGGAAGAACTTAAATATAGCAAGGAGATGGAAGTAGACTGAGCAGCTTGTGTGGGGATTCCCTGGCTAAGCGTCGGGAAGGAGGCGGCAGGAGAACTGAGAGAAGAGGACTCTGAAGTCAGCGCTCCTCCGAACCTACCCGGCACCTTGGTGGGCAGGTTTTGGGCAGGTTTTGGGTAGAAGCACGTGAGGGAGATCCTGGTGATGCTCCCCAGGGACTGGGCTGGGCGCTGGCTGCTGCCCCTTTCCTCCTCCCAGACACAGGGATTGGGCAGCAGCAGGGATGGCACGGCTGGAGCTGCTCCTGCACAAGCTGCTGGCGTGGTGGGTTGGAGGGAGCTGTTGGTGGGGATTGTGCCTGTTAAGATCTTTCACTTCTGAAAACTGGTACTGTATTGGTATTTTCACTTCTTGGAGTACCTTTCCAGCAAGGGCTGTTTCAGCATTTACTGTAGCTTAGAGTTTGCTAAATTTTGAAATGTTAAATTTAAACTTTTTTTTTTCTCAATATATAACATTTAACAGCCATGGAGTTGTACTGTTGCTTTTCTAGTTTTAGATGTCTTGGAATTTTTTTCCCTTCTGACTCCTAAAATACAGCTCTAATAGCTTTTGGAAAATACCATAAAGAGCCAAAGATACATCACCAACCTTTAAAATCACATTTAAAAAAAAAAAATCTAAAGCTGCAAATACCCTTGGTCCTTACTCTTTTCTTCTTTTGTTCTGAAATGGAAACTTGGTGCCTTGGTAAGTGCACTGAAAACGTCAGCTGCTTTCACTGCAGGTCCTGCAGGTGCTCCAGGAGAGGCTTGTTTGCCAGTGACCTGACGTTCCAAGGACTCAGACTGCCAGATCCTTAGCTTGCATGGTAGACTCCAAAATACCTTCCCAAGTGTTTGGTTTTTTTAATCTCCGTGGTGCTTGGGCCTGATTGATGCACTCCCAACGCTGTCCTGCTGTTTCACGGGGACTTCCCTCTGTGGCACGGCTGCACAAGTCGTGGCACGTGGGACACTGAAGTTAAAGAACAGCTAGAACCACACGCCCCATATTTGCAGGGCTGTTCTGTTAGGACTCTGTAGGTGCTAAACTGGCAGCTCCTGGTAACGGTGTCACGGGGGGAGCGCCACACGGTGCCACCCGTGGGCACCCCCAGGCTCCGCGGGGTCCCCTCGCCGGGCCGTGGAGACCCTCGTGTGCAGGGCTGGAGCAGTGAGGGGCGACCTGTGCCCCTGGGGAGTGGCTTTCCGACCTTGCATCCATGCTTTTTTTCTTCTCTTGATTTCAGAAACGAGTGCCAGTGCAGTGCAGTCAAAAAGAAGAAAATCCAAGTAAATTACTGCATGGAAACATGAAACCTGTAAATGAGTGTGAATTTACCAATAGCGATTTTGAGCTGTGATTTTTCTTTTTAAAATAAAATTCTGTACAGTAAGTCATTTTAATATTTTACTGTTCCAAATAAATGATTTTTTTTTTTTTCTAAAAAACAGATAAATAGATATAAAAACCAGGTTCTTCTAAAACCTTCTGGATTTAAGTCCAGGGCTAGCACATTAGGTTAATGTGTTTGTATGAAATGGAAGGGGAGGGGAAGGCGACTGTAAATTTATTTGTTTCCACTTTTCATAAACAAATTAGAATACAGGGTTGTCATTTTTAGGTATTAAAATAACGTATTGTGCTGTTGTTTAAGTACTGTATGTGAATAGCGGTAAGAGGGTTTATAAACAAACCCCATCTTGTTTGGAAATGTAAATAATTTTATTATATAGTAGATCTGATGTATTTGTTGTAGAAATGGACCAGTGAAACAAAAATAAATTTAAGGGTTTGTATAATGTGGAATCCCTCACGCTCTAAATAAATGTTATTGTCCTATAATTTGGGTTGTATTATTATTAGCAGCAACAACAGCAGCATTCCAAACAGGAAGGCAGAAGGGATTATTCAGAGCTGTAGGCCCGCAAGCTCCTTATATGGAGCTTTAGGGAGGAATTTGTTTAACCACAAACGGATTAAGGGGTGCAGCTGTTGTGCAGGGCAGGGTTAAAGCCCCCGAGGCCACCCCACCCTGCTGCCCGGCACCCACCGCCTGGGGGGGACCCACACAG
>NW_008591237.1:0-3531 GCF_000691845.1 Merops nubicus
GCATTATGTACATGTGTATGTGTATATATAGATATTTATGTATTTATTTATATATATATATTCTGCAAGGATAAACTTAATAATATAAATATACAAATATGTATTCTAACAAAGAATAAATAATGTGTATCTACTTAATGAACCAATATATAATTCAGCATTTTGTTTTGGATGGTAAACTGTCAAATTTGCATGCAATATATTGACTAAGAATTTAATGTGATTGATAACATCAAACACAAAATAGATTTAATCAGTTTTCATACTTGGAACAGATTTCTTTCTCCTTTCATATAAAAAATTGAATCAGTGAAATCTTACTCTTAGTCATGTACGTCTAGGCAGTATAATCAGTTGTACTGTGCGAAAGTTCTTGTCCTTGCCCTCTTGTATTATTTTCACACATTCCCACTATTCACTGCTGAATTACAGTGTTAATGAGGAATGAAAAATTCTTTTGTTTCATGCTGAGTTAGCTGGTTTGATTAGCACTTATGTGAAATTTGCATGTGGCTACTAAAACACTATGATGTACACATATTAAGAATATACAAATGTTTACATTATAAACATGCAAAAATAATTGACATAAAAAAATAATGTTCTCTGATGTAAAGCTACTTGGAGTATTTTAAGCCTTAAGAGTCTGGGAGAAAATTTTTCTGAAATTAGGTGTGTTCTGTTCTTGCAACAGAATAAAGAAATAAAATCTCTGCAGACTGTGCCACCAAGCTTATAATCAGTGTGAAATGAGATCAACATTGCAGTCTAGCCAAAAGAGGGCTTCGCACACAGTCAGGAAGCAGGTTGTGAAAGCCAGTGGTCTTTTTTTCTCCCTATAATTAAATAGAACATTAGGAAAAACTACTGTAAGTTCTAAACTTTTCCCCAATGAGTTAACTTAAAAATATTTTTTTTGTTTAGGAATGCAGACAGAAAAATGTGCAGGATTTACTAAAAGTTTTAATTAGAAAATGTTACGATATGCAATTTCAGAAGAACAGGCTTAATACTGTACTGAAATTGCATATCCTAGCATTTTCTGTATGAGCCATCCCAGTGTTTGTAACAAATGAAGAAAATTCACTACCTAGCATCCTAAAAGTTTCCTTGTTCATCTCCAATAAAAACTACAATATGAAGCCCAAAATCTGTGAAGTGTTGCTTGTCTGTGCAGTACTAAGGGTGGAGTTTTTGCCTCTATCTTCCTAAGATGTATGGTTGACTTACAATTTTTAAAATTAAATTATATGCATGTTTCAGAGCAGCAGAAGTACCAACTTTTCACATTTGGGTTGTAGTCCTTTGTGGTTCACCTTTGTCACTATATAATGACACTGTTACGATTGTTTTAATGAATCTTCTTGGATTTGTTTCCATTCTTTTAAATGATCTTTTTCCCACCACTGATTTTCCAATATTGCTCTTGGTCTTTCTTTTTTTTTTTTTTTTTAGTTGATATTTTGTCATCCACAGATCTGTATTTTCAGTTTTTATAATCTTTAGTTCTTCTTTGTCATAACTACGTAATTTCTTGTACTGTCCTTTTTTTTTTTATTTTATTTTCTCTGTGTAATAGATCTCACTTTTCAGCTTTTATTCCTCATTTTGTCATCTTTTTCATGGATTTAATCCATTTTCTCTCCATTTGCCTGCTAGTTCCACCCATCAATAATTAATTTTTGCCCACATTCCCACACTTTCCACATTTTTAGTTATCCTACATGGAGAATTTCAGACAGACAAAAAAAAAAAAAAAAAAAAAAAAAAAAGTCTTTTATAAAGAAAAGAAACCTGGCAACAAAGATATCTGGTTGAAGCACAAGGATATTTTGCCTAGCTATGCCCTCTCTTCTTTTAGTGTTCATGGGGAATCTGGGAGGGATAAGAATGCCACGAAGCTGCTGTTCCTCATTTTTCCTGTAATTCTGCAGTGATGTTAAAACACATTCCTTGGAATATAGTTGGTTAAACCCTTCTCAGAAACCAACACATATTTGGGAGTGGCTCGCTCTTATTTCATCCTGTGCTTAATGCAGTTCTGGCAGCCATGCTTTCTTCTTCATTCAAAGTTTTGCAGAGGTAAGGACCAGCAAAACTGAACTGGAGGGGAATAAGGAAGAGCAGTCCTCAGACCTGGCTGTATGTTGCCATTTGTGAGATTCTTTTCTAAGCCATTGTGAATATTGGTATTGTGAAATTATTCATTGTGTTGAAGTGAAGCATAGCAATGTTGTGTTACATTTTCTTATTTGCATCAACATGTATTTCCTCTGAAGTTGTTATTATAATCTGATGAAAAGCCACATAATTTACTGTATCATTGGAGAAAAGAAACTAATGGTTTGGTTTGGAAATGTTTATAAACAGAACAAAAACCAGAAATCTTTTGATCTATATGTTGATATAGTCAATGACAGAAATGAAGACTGTGAAAGAACCTGTGATTAGTAGAAATGAAGACACTATAAAATAGAACAAACAAGTGAAAAAATGTGCTAAGCTTGAACTCATAGATTGAATCATCATTTCTGTAAGGCTATCTCTTATTCCTTCAATCTTCCATAACCCTGAATGAGTACAGTACATTTTTCCCCTCATTTTCATATTAATTTCTCATCCTTAAAACTTTCAAGAATTTAAAGCTAATCTGAGGCACAATCCTAAAGTCAGCTAAAAACCCCTAGCATGTTATGAAACATTTCAGTTTCACTTACCCAGGTTTGTTAAGCTCCCTTCTCCAGCACACCTTAAATCTGTCACCATTCTCTACTATCACCACAATATATCTTGTGCCCTCTAAAACATTATCACCACCTGTCAAAGCTGGCATGAAATAGCTTGCTAGGCTTTTATGTTGATTTAAAGGAATTAGAAGCATTTGCCATGTTATTTATTCAAAGCTTATCTGAAGCAAAATATACATTTTCTAGCAGCTCCGGAATGATTCCTGAGTAGTTTCGAGGATGAGTAGCTGGGATATTACAGTGTCATGAGGATTAAAGTTGTCTATACTATCCATCACAAAGAACCCTAGTTAACTGAGCATACCGTGGTGTACAGCAATTGCAGCCAATCAAGACAGACTGAATTACTGTGATTATTGGTAATGGTAAGTCTAATTCAATAGGAGTATATTTGGCAGCTTCTAATTTCTCTGAAATACAAATCTTGTGATTTACCTGAAATTCTGTTTTGCCAGTGACCAATTTGAATGTGTGTCTCCTCTCTCTCTGAGTATGGGGAGGAAAGATCAAAATTTTGCATTGTCTAAGGTACCAGGAACCAACATCTTAAATAGGTACATTTTTATAAACTATTGCAATTTCATTGCAGTTGCATTGCATTGCAGTTTCTCAGTATTCAACCACTGCAGAGCATAACGAAACAAGAATTCATTACAGAGCCTGAGGAAGAGATGACTAGGTTACAGAAAATTATCTTCACCACAGATGCACTGCAGAGTTGTGACTTTGAGTAGGCCAATCGAAAAGATGAGGTTTGGACAAATCCAGGACTGAGTTGATTTCA
>NW_008591238.1:0-7974 GCF_000691845.1 Merops nubicus
ATAAACTAATAAAAATATACACATGTACAAAATATTATTTGAACAAATATGAACTACAACATAAATTTTAGAACAAGTGCTATTTCTTCTTCAGATAATTAAGCCATGTCCATGATTTTACATGGACTTATTTGACTTATTTGTTTTGAAGCTGGCAGTCCTGCTATTTTCTTTCATGTTGCTAATTTCCACACATTCAACCTCTCAAGAAAATATTGTACCTTTTTAAGTATGGCCATGCATAATTCATGACTTCTAAATAATGTTTCATTTTTTTTCTTGATAGTCACAGGTTGTGAAATGTAACAAGTTGTAAGACAGCTAAAAGTTATACTAAATAGGTTCAATGGCTTTTTAGTCTATTAAATAAGGACATTTAATAAACATTTAGTAACTTATAGATATGTTATGAACATGCAACTGACTGATGCAAAGTTTAAATCTGTCACATGGAAACCAAGGTCAACATTTGTAATTGTGGATGCTTACAGTTAGCCTTTAAGAATTGGTCTGAGAGTGTGGAGAATTATTGTATTTCATCACAAATTTTAGATGCTTAAAGCATCTTAAATCAGGCTGCTTTCTTTACTGCCCAAATAACTAAATTAATGCCTGACTAGAAGCCTTTAAATAAAAATAAAACAAATAATTAAATAAATAATTTTAAAAAAAGAACTTTTATGTTCTGTAATGTTGAAGGAATAATGAGCAAATTTGTAAGTGGGATTGCTAAACCTAATCTATGCTTCAGAGAGGTCACTTTTACCCTCCTTCCTAGCAGATTTTTAGTTAGTACTCATCAAACTAGTTCTGTTCATGAAAACATTTGAAGGCCAATGCAGGCATTTTCAGTGGTGATTGATGACATCCCTGATTGTATCTAAACTTCATACACCCTATTACTTGGTTGGAATGTGACAAGAAAAGTCAGCATAAAGTCTACTTGGCAGTTAATATAACTGGTTTACATCTTTCTCTTGTTGGGAAGGAAAACTAATATATTTCAACCTGGCATTCTTGTATATAGGCAAATATAAAACTCTTTCCTGATTAAAAACGTCTAGGAAAAGTATTTCAGGTATCAAAAATTTTCAGGACTGCTTTGTTGATTCTCTTCTCACTCTAAAGTGGAGTTTTGTCTCTCTTGTTGGGGATTTTTTTATCCCTGTTTCGGCTTGTAAGATAAAAGTTCTCCAACTGGCAAACAAAAGCTACACCTGTTACCATTTGACCAGACTAAATACTGGATTCAAGGCCACATGCTTGTGGAAGTGATGGTCTTAAATGTGTATCATGGGAAACGGTTGACCAAAACACTTCACATGTACATTTAGAAAAGCTAAAATTAAGGAGTTAACTTCTATCACCATGCTCAGTTTGCAATTAATATAAGAGGAAAGAGCCCCTATTTTATGACTACTTTGATTCAAGAGTGCTTTTAGCCATATATAGTCAAAGTGAGACAGTACTTGCCTTGAGAATGGAAAGTTACTTATGCTCAGAGTTCCCTGAAGATATTACGTTCAGGTAAATATCCAGCCCTCTTCCCCCTTGAAGGATGGTTTATTTCTTTTTCAGTTGAGGCTCAGGTTGCAAAGGAAGGGGTGTGATATTTACATGCCTCAAGGTAAATGTAATACAGACCTAAATAGTTTTGCTGAAAGGTAAAACCTTACCTAATCAAACCAGAAATCACACCTGCTGCACCATATGATGGAAGCTTTTAAGACCAAGAAAATGTCCAGATTTTGAAGAAGCTTTCCTTCGACAAAGAAAAAGATTTTTGGACACTTAATAATTATTATTAAAAAGCTCATGCTCTTTTCTGGACAAATGTTAAAGTAAAAAATCCTTGAAGCACTGCATGAAAAGGATTGTTCTCTACAGTCCTGAAGTTACCAGGGGTTTAATTTGTTTTGGTTTTTTAAATGTTTTATGAGGTTTAATGCACATGCTTCAAACAGTTAATGTCTTCCTGAACCCTGAAAATTACTTTGGAGATAGGACTGGGATAATGCAAATCTGAAAGAAATAAAGTTTTTCTTATTTTGAAGAGAGCTTCGAGAAAATGCAAACCAACAAACAACAAAAGGAGTGCTGATGGTCTAAAATCCAACTAGTACTCAGAACTTTGTGCAAGCTTTATGCCAGCAAGAATGTCACTTGCTCCAGTTAGCAGTGATGATAGTTTTAACTAGAGTCCTGGCTGGTCTGGTATATCGTGCTGTGTTCCAAGCAGCAAAGCTTGCTACAGGGAGTAGTGACAGGATGCAAAGGAAGGCAACTGGGGACAGAAATAAGTATGAAAGCATGTTGCTGGAACTAATGAGTAATCAAGTGGTATTAGATTTTTCATGTGAGCTCATTCTACAGTGAGTGTTCAGCAGCAAGGAAATATGTTTCAGATTAGATATCCTTGCCAGCCTATCTGAACTCTCTCCCTTGTCAAAGAAGTAGAATGTTTTGTACAGCATCTTGTGGAGTACTGTTACTATAGAGCCACTGACTTTCTATACCCTGTTTTTGCTTTAAGTATTTCTGTCTGAAGGCATTAAAAAGTAAAAAGGAAAAAAGGGGATATGAAGGCATTAAAAAGTAAAAAGGAAAAAAGGGGATATCTAGAACTGGATTAAACTACTGCATGCATTTGAACTACACAGGTCTTCTTTGTTCACTGAGAGCATGGTTGTTAAATCCAAGAGACTTCAAAGGGTAACAAGAACACCCTAAACATTCCTCACCAAATCTTTCTGAAAACTGGAGTTTATTCTGAAAATCAATATAGTGAAAACTGTCCCTTTCCCATTTCTAAATTAGATATATTTTCTGTTTGAAATCAGCTGCATCCACACTTTTCTTGCTGACCCTAAAGTAAGATTTTACTATTTAATGTGTATGTGATTTGTAGCCAATGATAAGACACAACTGAAAAAAAATCTCTGTAGTCGAAAAAGAAACTCAAGTATAAATTTGTTTTTTTTTTTTTCCTGACTGATTTCATTCCTTCTTCTGTATTAAATAAAGATCTGCAACTGTAAGCAATTAACAATGGTGTTGCTAATGCATGAATCATGAAAGAAACAAGTTTATTGTCCCCTAGCTGGATCAGTTGGTGTGAAATAGAGAAGAAAAAGCACTGATTATGTTTGAGAAACAAGGCATTAGTAACTCAGTGCAAAATGAAGCAGTTCTGTTGCATATACACGATTTTTGCAGTCATTCTTTTGAGCATAAATGCAATTTCAGAAATAATTTTTGGGGTAAATTGGCAAATTCCACCATGTTATAAATGAAGCACAAAAAAACAGATTACAACCTTTTTGTTAAAGTTACTGAGCCAAATTCTGCCCAGGTACACAGGTACAGTGGGTGCTGCTCCACAGTGTGTGAAGACAGGACATGACCTTGATATGCAGAAAAGGAAAACCAAACCCAAGTCATTATTAAGTGACCAAGTGTATTTGTAACTTTCTTCTTTGATGATCACTTCTTCAAAATAATCCCTATTTTTCTCATTTATCTGTGGTAATAGGGACACTGGCACTAACAAATATCAGAAGGAAGAAGTAGAAAAAAATGTAATACTGCTACAGGAGAGAAGTGCTGTTAAACAGATGTGTGGCCTTTGGAGTAGACATGAAAACATGTAGGGTAATTAGCTACATTTTGTTCCATGTTTTGTTGTTGGGAAAGGTAGCTGAGAGTATTTGGTGTCAGCCTACTGCAGTTAACACAATTTTGATAATAACTGGCTGTCAACTCTGAACATTCCCATGGGTGAAAACAGGACCAAAACTATCTCTGGCAAATATGCTTTCTTCATCCTGGTCTGCAACAGTGTAAAAATAATGTTGTGACTGGTCCCCTAGTGGATGTCTTCTATTGTTTTTGACCAAACAGGTAAATTGCTTGAGATCCTAAATATTTACTTCCTCAGGTTCTATAACTTTTGACAGGGTGATATCTTTTACATAGCAAAAATAAATTGTCTGGTAGGAGATCAAAAGAGCAAATAGCCTTGGCATGATCCATAGCTATGACTTACAGTATGAACACAAAGAATTGAAAAAAGATATCCCTGGGACAATATTAGTCTGGTCACTTGCAATACTTGTCCTGGTTTTGAAGGTGTCTCTTTACAAGTATTCATGGTTTAGAAATAAGTCAGGGTTCTTTGTTATTGATTTCACAGTCCTGACCTTGCATGAGGCTCTGTGGTCAGTAGAAAAATTATTCCCTGCCATGGGCAAGGGGAATGGCCCAAGTAATTGGTTGTGTATATTCCACTGATGAAAACAAGATATCCCAGTCCTAGTAGCTATACCTAAAGGAGCTCATACACTTTGTTCCTGCTTGATCTCAGCTGCTGCAGGCCCACCTTTCGTTTAGGGTCCTCAATCCAAAGTAAAAGTAGTCCAGCAGCATATGGTACTCACTCTTCTGTAGTACCAGATGTTACTTCTGCCCTGGTTTTGTATAACACAATTTCTGAGATGCTCCTCGGACCTAAGTCTCCTCTAATTAAAGTGGAATAAATAGAGTCATTGTGCATCCCAGGATTTACATGAGATTTTGAAACAGAAATATAGAAAATTCTTTACATGGACAAGCCAGAAGCTTTCATTCTTTCCACTAATCCATCTTAAAGCTATGAATCAACAACATGAACGTAGCTAAATTTCAAAAACCAAAAAAAAAAAACCAAACAAGCAAACAAAGAAAAACTTTCTTAAGTATTTAAAACTGGTCTTTGGTTTAGCCAAATTGTTGAACTAAGTCTCTGAAGACATGATAATAATCCCATCTTGTTCCACAGACTCTGGTTGATCTGAGGTAGGTCACTTCATTTCCACATTTTTGTCTTTAAATCAGGATAACACTTCCCTGCCTCAAGTGTATGTGGTGAGTACCAACGTAATTAATGAATACTACCTTCTTGAATACTGGGAATCAAACAGTCCAGTGAAGTTAAATGAACCGAGATAAAATAGAAAATGCACAAGAACACAAACAGCCTGAATTTTTTTCTAAATTTCTACTTGCATATCCTGCTACATTCCCTTAATTCTGTGTCTATACACAGTATTATTGTCACAGCTCTGTCACTGATTCAGTACAAAGCCCTCATTAAGTCAGTCCAGGACTTTGCACGGCTTCCCAGCTAATGTTGTCATCCTCATTTTGTACACCTGCTTCTGTATGCTTCCCACTGTACACAGTCTGTAAAGTATACACTAAATTCTCAGTTTTATTCAGTGCATGGAATACTAGACATGATAGTATAAAAGAAAGGAAGACCTCAAAAATCTCATGTATCATGTCTCTAATTCCTCTGAAATAGTGTGAGTGCACACCGGAAATAGCTGCAAGATTGTTGTGATGGTCTGACTCAGATTTTATAGTAATAAAAATCAGAAGTTATTCTGTGTACACTAACAACACAATAGTTTTCAAAACAACTTTTTTGTTTATTTTGCTTTAGCTTTTGATTAAATGGAATTCTGAGGAAAAAACACTTTCTACTAATTCTTTAATTTCAGTTAAAATTTAGGTCATTGCTGCTGCCGAACAATGTTGGATTCTAATTGGAAATATGGGGGCGGGGGGGAGGTACTAATTTTTTTTTTGAGCATAAAAGAATGGGCTCTTACATGAATAAAAAGAAGGGGAGGAAAAGAGAGGGGGAACATGTTCAGACCAGTTCTAACAGTGGTGTTATGCAAGTCACACAGAGAATGAAGATTCATTTTTAATTCTAACTGTAAAGCATGCTCATACACAATGTCGTTGTGCTAACAGCAGGTATGTTATTTTAAAAAATGGCACCTGAAAAAACATTCATTACTCTCAGTTTCTTAGTGAAGAGCAATACCTGTGTCTTTTCTGTCCTACTGATTGTACTGGGATGGTGAAGCTCCTGTTACTTCACCTCTGATTAATTCAGGATTGGAAGCAGTCAGTCATTATGAGTTTGGCAGCAAGATCCAGATGTGTGGCTCTTGAAATGAATCTCTCTGGCACTAGCAGCTGGCTACCACTTTCCCTTTTCTGTTTTTCTCAACAGATGTGACAAGATTGTGCTGTGCATCACACCAACATTATTCATTTTCACACCATTTTCTTGCAACAGTGGGGAACTGACTCACTGTGGCTTGTTTTTGCACAGGGGTCCTGTTTTTCTTGCCTGTGTTGCTTTACTTTTTTTGATCTGAGTAAATTTAGCCTTGATTTAGATGGACTGAGGACATTAAGGTTCATAATTCATGATTATCCTACACTAGCAACAGATCAAATTCAACCCTCCTCTCTGTTTTTTAAATAGTGCTGAATGTGCCAGTCAGCTTTCAGAAAACCTGACCTGGGCAATATCTAGGACTGAGAAGGAGACTCTTAAAACTTCTGAGGCAGTTTGCCAGCAGACAGCAGAGTTAAAACAAATCAAGTAACAATGGAAAGGAAACAGTTTACTTGGTCATCCTGGAGAATGGAGATTGGGATGAAGCAGAATGGCCTGTGTAAAAATGATGGCATAGATAATACAGAGTGTTTTTTTCACTTAGGCTACAAATACAATTTTGGCATACCAAGATTAGGAAAAAAAGAAAGTTTTTAAACTGATTTCTGTCCAGAAAAAATGACTGAGTATCAAGTAACACACAGAGTATAGCCCAGGAGAATAGTGTACCTTATTTACTACTCCATGGCACTAGGCACTGACTAGTCCACATAATCTAACCATGGATAATCCAGAGTTGAATGCACATGCATTTCTTGTATAGTACTTTGTTCAGGCTTATTCCCTCCTTGGACTGTGATCAGTTCAACCACATGCAAAACAAGAATGAATTGGACCTAATTCTCCTGGGTTTTCTAATTAAAATCAAGCTTTAACTGAAATTTATTAGGGAAAGATAAAATCTCATCAGTCATTTTCGGTTAACAGCAGGGGATGCTGTGAATTTATGGGGTCTTCGGTAGCTGTTCTTATGACATGCAATTGAATTAGCAGGATTGCTGTCTGCAGTTGATAGTGGAGTATGCACTAGTCCTCTCTGTCTCAACCCCTTCATCTAGTAAGAGGAATGAAAGGGGAAAAAGAAATGTGCTTGGGCTTTGTAACTACATGATCCTAGATATAACTGGAATATCCCCAGCCATTATTCTGGTGGTCGGTTTTGATTCTTATAGAAGTAATTTCTTTTTGCGTCTTTTTGATTAGTTTAAAGGAGGAGTATTCTCCTTTTCCTTCATCATATGGCAAGAGTGTCTCACACTGGTGACTGATGGTGAATCAGCTCTGAAGTCCCAAATACATGGAGATAAATAATCAGGGCATAGATGCCTGCATATAACCAACACAAATTCATTCTTTGCTTTTGGTTCATGGAAATAAATCTTGATGTACAGACCCTACATTTCTACACATACTGTAACACAGTGTGTTAATAAAAGGAAAGAGCAGACCATAGCTTTGATACACAGATATAGAATACCACTCATGTTTGAAAGGGTTTACTGGGACATAGTTTTTACCCTTCATGGTAATTTTGGCAGCTGCTGTCTCCATTTCCTGATTTCCTTTTACTTTATTCGTTCTATGTCTTTTTGCTGGAGCCAAGTCCATGATTCTCATGTCTGCAAAGGTTTCAGTCTGTATCTTGATAAAGATTCTAAGGGCATCCAGCTGCTGCTGTGTTTTGCAGGAGCACCTATTTGCAACCACTGAAGAACAAAAAAAAAAAGCTCAAGAAATGTGGTTTAAATAATTTTTTAGCATGCATCTTTCTTTAATTGAATTACATCCCAGAAGAAATCTCTGAACAAATCAAGTGAACTATAAAAACTTCCCCCTGCCCCACCCCATAGTTCTAGTTGTAAATCTAATTTTGTGAGTATTCCCATTTTGCTGTTCTGGACTAGCAAAGAGTAGATGTCTGCTTTTTTAAGGTCTGGTGTCCTGGTTCCGTGTAAAAA
>NW_008591239.1:0-7844 GCF_000691845.1 Merops nubicus
CTAGTTCTAGGACAGGCTGCGTCTCCTAAGCACGGCTTAGCTGCCAGGGCAGCGAGGAGTCGGGGGAAGCGTTGAGCGAAGAGCTGAAGGGTGGTGGAAGGGAAGCGGGTCTTCGGTCAAACCTGAGCTGCAGGGCGCCTGGGCAGTCTTTGAGGGTTGTTCGATTTCTCGGTGCCGTTTTAGTAACCCAAGCAGTGCCTCAGGTGCCAAATCTCACCGATGTAAAAATCTTCCCACCCTGATTTAGGCTTCTTTTGGTCTAAGGAGGAAGGCTGTGCAGCCCCGTGAGGGGTGTGCTGCTCCCGCAGCAACCAGCTCAGCACCGCAGCAACCGGCTCAGCACCGCTGCTGCGCCTCACCTCACCCAGTGCACACATTCGGCTGGGACATCTCCCTGCCTGCCAACAGCACCAGCACAAGTCCACGGTCCCACCGGCCAGGCCTGGCCAGGCAAACTGGTGTGGGTGCTGGAAGCACTGGCCCTGCTCGCTCGCCGTTCAGAGCACCGCACAGCCTTTCACACATGCAGCCTCTTGTGCTCTCAACAGTCCAAACCCATGAGCTTCCACCTGCCCGAGGACTCCTCATCTCCTGCCATCTCACCTTGGTGAGAGAGTGACCTGATAATCTTGATCCTCTTATCACTGTCACGCTGTTTGGCTGCTTCCATTTTAGCTCTTGGACTAGCAGTTTCTTTGGAGCAGGGATCTTGATCCCCTCTAGCTCTGTGCAGTGCCAGGCAAAATGTTAACTGTCAAAGTCCAAAATTCGAGTGCATAATTGATATATGCAACAGGGCTAACTAACTTAAATATAGCCAGAGAAATACTGAATTATCTTTTAGCCATAAGAGAACCCTCATTTGTCAAAAGCTATCTCATCTCCTCTAAATATGGGAAAACAGTGATAAATAATTGAAACCCATGCTGAGATTTTTTATGGCAATCAGCGTATCTTTGGCAAATAGCCCACATATGGTCTTTCTTTAGGCAAGATAACGGAGCAACAATTATCTACTGGCAAAGCCTAACAAAATGCTGAAAATATACCAAATAAACAGTCTGCTTGCCTAATAACTGGACTCTGAAACAAGATGATAATTGCTATGGATAACTGTTATATAACTAACCATTGCAAGTTCTGACTGAAAACATACAAGCCGTAGATTTTACAGTCTGCAAAGGAATTCCTGGCAGTTTTTGTGATAATGGTGATAAAGTAAGAAAAACATTTTTTCTTTCCTGGGAAGAAAAACAATACCCACAATATTGGAAAAGAGCAGGAGATCAGTGAGAGCTCCAGACAGGGTACAGAATGTTCTTGCCTGTGTTTCTTGGTGCAGGGGAATAAGCTGTGAAGAGACAGGAATAAGGATGGAAAGTCTTGCAAAGCACAGAAGAAGGGTTATGGATATAGTTAACCATCCCTGTCTTTCCTACCAAAAAACTGCTTCTGCAAATAAAGAAAGGAAACAGATAGGAAAGCACAAAGAAGAAGTGTTCTCTGAATGCATATACCTGTATGGTATTTAGGAGCGTGTACAAAGCTTTTGGCAGAATGCATTACTTTGAGATAGAGCTTGCTTAAAAAAAGAACCAAGCCAACAATGGGAAGGAGGCATGGGATAACATTTTTTTTTCTGAAGAAAAATAAGTCTCTGGATAGGTTTTATATGAAATATTGCTTGGTTTCTTATAGGAGCAGCTGAAGAGTGAGTCACATATATTGATATCACAAGATACGTGCGTGGGAGGTAAGCCTGGCTCTTGCCTCACACACTCTGCTTTAATATAAAACATTATCCACCTGCAGCATGAAAGTTTTTCCAGTCAGAGTATGCTGGTGAATTAACTGTGTGTGGGCATCCATTGTGCATGGTACCAACACAAATAAATGTGAGAAAGGAGAGCTGACCGCTAAAAGCCTTCTACCCATGGATGGGGGTTTGCCTTGGCCATCAGCCATCACCATTGTGATATGGGTTGCTGCTCTCCATCCCCACATCACTGCCAGTGTTGGTGCAAGCCTCTGCTGACCTTCTGGAGCCAAAATCCAGGGTGACTGTGAGTTCGTGTCAGTTATGAGCAATCAGCTAAGTGTGTTATGAATTTAGGTACATATGTTAGGTAGATTCGATCTCCCTTTGGAAATCTGTGAAGCAACATCCTTCCCTCATGTGTGATGAGGAATCTGAGTGCTCACTTCAAAAGAGTAGTCCATTTAGTCCATCAAAAAGTCTCTCAAAGCACAGGCTGTTAGCATGGGCTTATATAACATAAGCCCATGTTATATTGACTAGGTCCTGTTTGTACCCTTTAATGACAGCCTGCTATGTAACCGTGTGAGTTCTCTGGTCCTGGGTTTATTCAGTTTTCTTTCCCCTGCTTTCTAGAGTACAATGCTATATATTATGGTCTGTATAATAGTTCAGCTTAGTCTGCTTCACCTGGCCACTTTTTCTATGAATATCTAATGGCTGGACTTTGACCTCTGTTCAGAGAGCTTCAGCTTGCACCACAAGTGTTGTAGGAGAAGGTTGCCTTTGGCCTCCCCATTCTCTTGGCTGTTTCAGTGTCCCATTCATATTCCTCTGTGGGGTCTCAGTGAACTAACCCCGTCAGTTTCCCATCTTACCAGTTTATTCACGTAAGTACAGAGTCTTATGACTATAACAGCCAAGCCTTTTGAGGCTCAGTGGACATCCATGGGATGATACACTGTGACTGAAATGGCTGTGCACATCATGTCAGATGTACCATCCTCAATGATTTCTGTTTCCTGACCCTTGTTCTTCAGGTACTGTTCTCCATTTCATTCATTTTGCAGAAACTACAGCAGCCCTCAGCTAGAAAAGTGCGCAGTCTCTTGTCAAAAGTGAGCTTTTCTCCTGGTTCAGTCTGGTATTTCACAAGGTTGCAAAGTGCCATAAAGTACTTCTCTGATGCTGATTACGTGACTCCATACATAGCTGACACTGGTCTGTGCACACTCAGGCCACTTATTCCTGAACAGCAGATCGATCTCTGTTATTTCTGTGTGAGTTAAAATCAGGCTATAGTTCAACAAGTACTTAAACCTAGCAGAGCTACTAAAAGAGGTTTTATTGTCCTTTCTCATCCTTACTTAGCTGTTTCTGCCTCCACATTCTCTCCTGCCTGTGTTGAATCCCATCTCCAAGCCATCCAGCTGCATTCAGCTCTGCTTTTTGCTGGCTGTGATCAAGAATGTGCCACAAGTGACCACAAGTGACTCTGTGGCATCCTGAAGACACCAGCCTGTGACAACTTTTGTGCCCTTTCTTCCAGCTGCCATGTCTCTTCTCCCTCATACTCCGGTCTGTCTATGTTTTCCTGAAACACCTAGTGTCACCTTTCCCTGTCCTGCAGGATCATATAGCATTCAGAGGGGACCTTGCTTCTCTCCTTAAAGTGTTTGGGAAAGAAGAGAATCTGACAAATAAGAAAAGTACGATATGAAAATGGGGTTTATTATTGTTCCAACGTATTGAATAACCCCTGGAGCTCACTAATGCAGAGATACTTGAAAAACTTGTATTCTTCCTCTTTTCTGGAGGAAGATACCTCAGTCCTCTGGGAGGAGAGAAGTAAAGTCACTGGCATCAGCTGAGCAGAACACAGACAAGCACCTTGAAACTCCCTCTGAGCTCTGGCAGTGCACCCTTCTGATGGGGGATCTGCATGTGGCTGTGAGCGAGGGGGTGAGTGAGCCATTTTCCTCATAAAATCATTTCAATCCACCTGTAAATCGCAGTCCCTAGATGATAAAAAAATTCAAGGGTTTCAAGAGTTCACCCAACTCAGAGCATGTTTACTCTGGAAGTTCACCCCTCAGAGTATAATCTGAGTTTTCTGCAGAGGTCGTGCTGACTCTGAAGACACAAGACCTTGTGCAGCACGTTTTCAGGTTGCACAGTAGCTGCTGCCCATCACTGTTTTTTACTTCAGTAAATGGTTCAAATGCCAGGCCTCCTCACCAGACATATAGATATGATCCTTGGAAAGCCGCAGCAGCACGGTCTCTTCCACGCCATTACTTTTTATTGCATTCACTGTTACATCTCTGCAAAACAAAATACCCACAGAGCTATTTTCATTCTTTGACAGAACAAGTCTGTTGCACCTCGTGTGTGTAACATGAAGAACATCAGTCATTTAGAGCCAAACTGCAGCTGAAAAGGTCACAGTCACTGTGACAGAGTAAATGAAATGTTTAATTCAAATAGAACATCAGTTACCATTGCAGTGGTGCTCAAAGTCACTTGTGTTTTCTTTTCTTTTCCTTAAAGCTTAGCAGAGTATGGTAAAGCACCAGCCATAGGCACCCTTGTCTTACAGAGCCCTTCCAGAAGGTACTTTGCTTTTATTTTAGTGGTTGTTTGATCTGAATAGCAGGTTCTGTCTGCAGAACTCTGCCTCCTCTCCATGGATCATACAAGAAGAGAACTGGGAGAAAGGGGGGATGCATTTGTGCTGTTTGTATATATAGTAGTATCAGCTAGCTGATTTTAGATTTTTTTTCAGAGAAGACAGTGTTCTTTGGAAAATGTGAATCTTCAAAAAAAGATTTTTTTGCACAGGCTATTTATGGGAAATAAGACCATTCTGTCTGGAGAGATCATCCCTATTCTTCATCAGCTGGGCTGTGCTCAAGGCTCCAGTCAGCACTGGTGGAGATCAGTCTGGTCTCACTCCTGCCCCATGAAGGGTACACTTGAGGCTTTACAGAGACATGGGCACTAACACCTCTACCTTTCTCCACCTTTATCACAAGGATTTAACTCATTACAGCAAAATTCAGCAACAGCAGCAGCAGCCTTATTTATGTATTGATGCAGTTTTTCACCGGAGTGGAGAATTTTGTCTTCAATGTTCATGGTGGAACTCAGCACCATGACCTGTCTCAGATCTAGCTACATCTTGCATTCCAACCTGGTGCTTAAAACTACCACGGGCACCAGACCCTACTGCTAAGGCCTGATTTCACTTCTCCTCCCAGCAAAATAAATCATTCTAACATTAAGCACAGCTAAACACCAACAGGATGTGCTGTCTTTTTGAAAATGTATTAATTGCATCATGACTGTCAGCCTGATAAAGGAGCCCCAGGAAGGCTCTGCAGCACTAGTGCTTTCTGAGCTTGCCAGAGCTTTCCTTTAAATGACAACTGGAAGAACATGAGTGTGAGAGGATGATGTTCCCTGGGATCAGGCGCAGTTCACTGCACTGTACTTTGCTGTGAGCTCAGGGTTTAGCCAGGCAGCCATGTGTCTATGGGAGATGCAAAGAGTCCACAGGCAAACAAAAATTACACCCAAAGCTGGGTCACTGAGGAAAAAATGGGTGAGCAGAGTGGTAGCCAGCAGAAAATGTAAATATGTCCAATAAAAAATATGCCAAGCTCAGATGTGAGTTAGAGCATGATGAGGAAGAGTCCGAGTGGCATTTAGTAGTGGCCTATAAAGCACACAGACCAGTACTGGCTTGCCTGGAGCCCGCGTGGCTCTTGGCGCCTACTGACACGGGTAGCGTGCCACCGGGGTAAGCCACGGGCAGGTGCTAAAGGCCCTGCTCTAGCTCTGCACAGCCTCATGCTCTGTCGGTGGAGCTGACCTGTACTGGCCTCTGCTGGCTGTGGGCTGGGGGAACGCAGCTCGGTGGAGGCACAGCATCTCCGTGAGCCCTGGGGGGGGAGCCTGGGAGTTCCAGCAAACTGCCCCAGCCTGAAGTTTGCTGCCTGAGTCCGTAACAAGCATGTGAGTGCACAGTCTGCAGGCCAGGATCTGGCAGGTTGGGAGCACTGAGAGGAGGGCAGAAGGGTGGGCTCTCCATCCTTTGGCTCCCTCATTTTCTCAAGCGGGCTTTGCAGCTCAATCTAAACCTCTGTGATTTTAACACTGGCCAGTTATCCATGCTTCTGATTTTTGACAAACTGAGGCTGAACGTTTCCTGGAACAAAAATGACTGAGGGAAGCAGAGCTGCAGCAGGGATTGAAAGGTTTAGTGATTCGCACACAAAAAACCCTCTTCTCCCAGGCATGCCTGCCAAGTTCCCAGTTTCAACCTCTGATGCCTTTACTATTAAATTACAGCCACTGAAGCAGATCTTGAATGGGTGCTCCCAGAGACGACAGCAGTTGCTTTGCTGAATGGCAGGAGTCCTAATAGCAGTTGCAGCAATCAGAGGAACAGCAAGATCTCTCTGTTGTCTCTTCGTGGATGTCATCTTGATTCAGGCTCCAAATGTCACTGCTGCAGAGAATTCCTCGTTTAGTGTTTCTCCCTGGTAATGTGCTATAAAATCAGTTCCTTTCCTTTCTCTTCATACTATGCCTGTTCTACAACTTCCCAGTTACAGCTAGATTTTGTGTGTGCTGTATTTACGTGTGACTTTTTTACTGGGTACTTATTGTCTCAAGTATAAGAAGAGCTCTGGTGTGATGTTCAGCATGTGTTTTGTATGGGACCTTTCGGAGCAGAGAATTAGAGGAAGTAGAGAGCTTAGATGATGAAATCCCTGTGTGGGAGTATGTAAGGAACCAGAAAGATTTTGTAATTAAACAGCATGGGGAAATCATCCGACCAGAGCTGGAGTGCCTTTGAAGTTGCACAGGTAGGTGAAGGCTGCCTGGAGCCCTTGCAGTGTGGTGAGCTGTGGCTCTGTCCCTGAAAATCCCACCCCTGGAGCTTACAGGGAACTTTCCAACATCAGCCCTTCTTACTGCCCACTGTGGTTTTCCCCAGCCAAAATCAAACTTTATTAAAACCACATGTAATTCCATCCTCTCTATTCCTTCTTACTTTGACAAGGATGGAGGAAAGCTGAAAATAATTTCTTATGTGAAATATGACCTGTTGGCTATGGACTCTTTACTCCCATGGGTTGTCTTTTGACCAGCAGTGTCTGATCACTGCAAACAGTTCTGCAAGTCCCTAAATGTTTTTTCAGATGCCGTTCTTCCTTTTCCTGAGCATCTCTGCACTGCATACTGGTGGGACACGCTCATTGCCACAGTGTCACTGTCCTGCAACGAAACAGATCCTTTTACAGCACACTGTCAAAGTTAGGAAAACATCACCTTCCCTGCCAGGTTCCTGTGTATACCTGCAGCTTTCCGTTACAGAGGAGGGTCTCTAAGACTTTTATCCATAAATACAAAGCCAAGTCAATGTAAATCGGGTTCTTCTGAGTGTGACACACACTTGTCAATATTAATTGCTCTTCTTACACAAGTGAAAAATGGACTGGCTGCAAATCACAGCTTGAAATACAGCTGTAAGATATGCACCAGGGTCAAGGCCATGTTGTATGTTCACATGGCAAATATATTTGAAGAGAAAGATCATTGGCCACCTTTCAGGCCCTTTTAGCTGCTGTCTCAGAGAAAATCACTGTTAATTCTGACCATCTCCAGCAGCCTCACAGCCTCTAGCTCACGTTTCACCCTCTGGTACTAATTTTTGGTTTTGTTTTTATGACCAGCCCTGAACAGGAGTCAGTTAAACACTGGATGCAGCATTGCTTCAACAGCTGCACACAGGCGGGGACACGTTCGACTGTCACTTCCCATCTGGGTGATTGTGACTGTGTCACTGCTGGTTTATGTGCTTCTGACTCCTCAAAAGCTGTTGCTTCCTTAGTTAAGTGTTTTGAGGGGTAGCGATATAAATGGGGGCAGACAAGGAGTCAAGTAAGTTCATAGAATCATATAAATAGTTTTTGTTTGATGAGACCATTAAAGGCCATCTAGTCCAACCCCTCTGCAGGGAGCAGGGACATCTTCACCTAGATCATGTTGCTGTTGTGGTTTGAGGCTTGGAGTCGGG
>NW_008591240.1:0-4672 GCF_000691845.1 Merops nubicus
GGACACACTTGTCTTAATGCACCCCAGAATAACTTTGGCCTTCCTGGCCACAAGGGCACACTGCTACCCATGGACAACTTGTTGTCCACCAGGACTCCAAGATCCCTCTCCCTGGGGCTGCTCTCTAGCAGATCACCTCCTAACCTGTACTGGTGCATTTTATTCCTCCTGCCCAGGTGCAGGACTCTGCACTTATCCTTGTTGAACCTCATTAGATTCCTCTTGGCCCAGCTCTCCAGTCTGTCCAAATCTCACTGAATGGCCTCATAGCCCTCAGGGGTATCAGCCAAACCTCCCAAATTATTTTTTAGTTAGATCACATTTGCACACAAAAGATTGAAGGTAAATTCTCAATTCACTATTCCATTCCTTTAGAATTCACTGCTGTTTTTTAGTGCCCTCTCTTGGCTCCATTTCAAGGCTTCAGCAGAATGGAATAAAACCAGGAGTAAGATAAACATAGTAAGTCACTGCTTCACTAGTAAAGACAGTATCACAGAAAAAAAAGGATTAGAAGACAGGTTATGCTTTTATGAACTGTGAATTGTGTGCATGTTGCCTTCTTATACCTAAATCTTCAGTCATTTGTGTAAAAAAAAAAAAAAAAAGTAGTAAAAAAAGCAAAACCTAGAACAGAACAAAGAGGCACAGCAAGCTGAACAGAGCAAAGCATTAAGAAACAGAGATGCTGTTTAATCAAACACTATGGGCTTCCACCCTACCTTCACATGTGTAACATGCCATTTACTTATCAGTTTAGGTCGTCGAAAAAGATGTGAGATCCTTTAGGCTGGGTGGTGTGTGAGGAAACTGGAGTGCTAACCTCATTAGTGGCACTGTCATCTGAATGAAATCTTAAACTGAGGTCACTTGCTCCTACTCCTTTGGTTTCTTTCTGTGTCTGTATGAACATTCAAGATATCTGTGTGTTTTCAAAAAGAACATGTAGAGGACATGCCAGTGTCCTGGCCAGCATTCCCCTTCAAGGCAACAGGACCACAGCTCTTTCATGTGCCTGCACTATCACTAACCAGGTGTGTTTTGGACAAAAAATATTCCACAGTTTTCTTTGTAGAAGCCTCTCTAAGTCCTTTCCCTCCTGTCTGTGTTTCCGTTCTGCCTGCCTGGGGAAAGCTCTATGCAAACAGTAAAGAAGCTCATGCTGCAGTCACAGCTTCAGGTGCTGGAGACTCTCTAAGCATTGGTCTCACTTGTCTTCTACAGACTTCTAATACAATCAGCCTCTAAATAAGAAAGCCAGGGATCCACCCAGATGACTGTTTCATCCCTGCCTCATTTTCAGAGGTGAGACACGTGGGTGCTTTCACATTTTCAAATGTTCATACAGAACACACTCAGGATCTGGATTGGTGCAGCGGGTACAATGCCCTCAGGGCTACTAGCACTAACGTCAGCAAACCTCCTGGGAAACCTCAGGGTGAAAAACTGTTTACAAAATAGACAACCCCCTTGTTTTCAGAAGCTTGTGATGTTTAGATTAGGTTTTAGTTGTTTTACATAACTGCCTGTTAGACTGTTCTAAAAACCTTTTTTTTTTTAATTTGGTCAAATAACAGTATTTTGATTTTCTTGCTGTGCTTTCTTCCTTACACTCTCCAGCTATGTCAAAATCTATCACTTACAGTTCCCTCCTTCAGACTGAAGCTATGCAAAGTCAGAGGAGGTCACTGGTGTAAGGAGTGACCTTAAAAAACATATTCCAGGAGCAGGGTGACATTTTCTCTAAAGATATCAAATCAGAGATTTGTCCAGAGCTCACCAGGTCCCCCCAGAGCTGTCCCCAGCTGACTGATGGGAACAGTTGTGAGGGAGCTGGATGGGTACCAGGCTCTACAGCAGAGGAGAGTGCTGCCACCTCCAGCAAATGCCTCAGAGCCCGAGCAGAGCCAGCCTTCCACAACTGTGTCACAGACTTTACACTAGTGGAAACAATTCACATATGCTAGGAGGCCGTATTGTATTATAGTGAGCTGACTTCAGGAAAGATACAACTGCATGCTTGGGAGTGCACAGCCCTTAACTGAATGAAAAAATAGTGCCAAGGCTAAATTAAGGTAGAAGGAAACAAGTAATGGAAATTCCAATTGTTCAGGTTGCTACTGTTTCATTAATCTGGCCACATTACTCATCAGCTATATTTTAGCTGCAGTGGTAGATGTGCTCATAGAAGAGCCTTGATTTACTGTTACTGCAGCAACAACATCAAATCATTTGTAACATTAAGCATTTCAGAAGTTAAATGCTTGAGCGTTTGACTTCTGATCTGCAATAGACTATGCAGCTTTGGCATGTAAAAAGACACATGCAAGGTCATGGTTTCAAAAACTTTTTATGTTTTTCTCTTAGGTGAATGAAAGATTTGTCCCACAGGGCAATAAATTATCATTTCTTCTTTGATAAAAAGGTTTTTGACAAGTTGCATAGACATTTCTTTAAAAAACAAAAAAAATCAGAAAAAAGTACTGGCTGCTGTGTTTCAGACACCCTCCCCTGAGGGAGTGGCAGTAGGAAAATACAGCACTCAGCTTCATGACAAACATGTCCTTTTTGTCCTATGGATTCCTGCACTGTCCCCAGTAGGATGATCTAATCTCCTTCAGAAGAGTGGAAAGGTGAGGAGAATGGAGCAGGAGCATGTGAAGAAACTACTCACCTAGATATACACATGAAGAAAACCCCATGTTTTGAGCCAAATGTCTGATATATACAATCCATAGAGTTTTCAAAAAATTTTAATTAACCCAATGTCAATTATTTTCCATGGGGAATAACAAGGAACCAACAGCTGTATTTGGAGACTGAACACTGCAATTCACAAGACAAAATAGCATATTTACTACATATTGGCTCACCAGTGCTAAAGACTTTGAAACCAACACGTTAGAGAAGTAAAAGCTTTTTAGCTCTCAATTCCTACCTTGCCAATGTCAAGCTGACTATAGTAATTATCAAGAGAAACAATTTTCCCCACAAGTTCAGCACAAGTTCAATACTGCTTCCAAAGCAAGACTATTCTACAGTGCACGAGCACTCATTGCCTGCTCTACTCCTTCACTGCTGAGCTCTGAATTAAGTTGAGCTAATCCTACTGGTACTTCCATGCACAGCTTTGTTTCACCCGTTTAATCCAAGTCCTTACATTCTCACAAAATTTCATATTTCTGAGTTCCTCTCAGTCTCTTTATCAAGTTATCCTAAGTCCTGTACTTTGATCTTTCTTAAGAAGCCAAATTCTGCTTTGTCAATACCTTTCCAGTCATGTAGCTTGTGGGTTCCAACAGAATAGAGTACTGCTGGGGAGACAAGCTGGAGAAACACAACAATGGAATACTATCCCCCTTCTCAGCAATACCATGCCTTCACAAATGCAGCTCAAACTGTTTTCTGTTTGGCTGTTTGCTGCTGCCAGTATCACCTTACCCATTAATTAAATGTGCTGTTTACCCTCAGCTCTAGATAATTCACCATGCCTACTTTCACTATTACAGAAAAATATTTCACTCACTTCTTCTCACTACCACAAAAGATTTGGTATACACCACAGTGCAGTCAGACTTGATCTTTAAGAGATTTGAAGATTTCTAGTAAGTGTGTTAAGCTGTAAACCACACCTGTGAAGAGACAACTTACCAAGGGAAGGAAGGTGGAAAAGATACCTGTCCAGACTGCTTATGAGGACTTTTTTGCCCCTGTGTTACAAAGAGACTTAGGTGTATGTTACCAAGTTCTCAGCTTACCAGCATTTCAGTCATTATTTTTAAAGGCATCCACTACAGCAGGTAACACTTAACACTTCCACAGCACCTACCTTGCCAGGATATCAAATTTCTTTTTTTAAGGTCAATAACACCTAAACGCCTGTTGTTACCGCATCCTTTTTTTCAGGCACAGACATAATGTTTAGGTTATCAGCTTTAGGTACTTGAACCAGAAATACAAAGTTGCAAAACATGTTGCCATTCTGTTTTTAACGATTTTCCTCAATTCTTGTCTGAAACCAGGGAAGTAAATAGCAACACTTTGACTACTATAATTTGTGCCTTGCTGCAGGGGATCCTAGTTGACTCTGCCTACAGAAGAAAACAGCAACAGATGAAAATCCAAACTAACCCCAACACGCAGGCACACACTCACAAATGGCTCAGGAGGCTCCATGCAGAGCACTGTCAGCTCTACACAGAGCAGGGACTGAGCTATGACATTGATGTCACAGGACCTCTGTGGTGTTGGCTTGCCTCCAGAGAGCCTGAGGTTTGGCACAGCGCAATGAACGTACAACAAGGCTTAGAAGATGGGTCCGGTGCCATCAGCATAACTTGTCTGTCACGGGGATTCCTCCGGGCTTACTCCACCGGGCGGCTGGAGCAGTGTGCCCCTACACATGTGCCCACGTGCACACCGATGCAAGATTTCATCTTAAATTGAGCAGACTCCCAGAAGTTCGATTTCAGCCACACGAACCACCACCTACCCCATTCATCTATTCACTACCGTTTCCCACTAGAGGAAACTCTTGAAACCTGAGGGGGAGACTTGTAAAGAGAGTAAGCAGATGCCCCTCTACAGCTATTGCTAGCGAGCCGCGTTTGGCGAGCTCAGCACCCGAGGGGCTTCCAGCGGGGAAGCTGGCGAGCAAGGGCAGCCCGCTCTC
>NW_008591241.1:0-6280 GCF_000691845.1 Merops nubicus
TAAACGAGCTGCGTGACCGGCTTGAGGGAGACTTCTCAGTCATGGTGCTGCACGATTTCCAGATTTATGTAATTTGGAAATCTGGCCTTTAATTAGTGAGTGTATTCCTCAGAAAATGAAAAAAATCCTATCTAGCACTGCCTGCATTCGGTGCAGTTCCCTGTGCCCTGTCCCTCCTTCAGTAAAGCCAAACTGGCTGTTTCCTCTCCTGCTCTCCACAGGAGAACTCCGCAGCTCTTTGGCGTAAGCGAAATGTTCTTGGCAGTGTTTGCCATGTGTACGTTCTGGGTGGGAGTGTAAAGTGTCAGGTCTGTGTTCACTGACGGCTCGGGGGGACTTCTCCCACGGGGAGCGCGTGCCGTTGCTGATTTATGACCCGTGTGGCAGACAGAGCTGTGTGTGAGCTGTCAGGCTGCTCTGGGTCACCTGCAGTCACCCAAACACCTCCACGGGAGTAGAACTTCACACCCTTGCTGCGCCCCTATGTGGAACCACAGCGATTTTCCTCCTGCACCCTAACCCGAGGTAGTTAATGAGGAAGAACCCTTCCCTGTCCCCTGGCTTTCCACCAACACGTTCATCTAATCTGGGTCTGCGTGCACAGACCGAACCACCTCATCTGTGAGCCTGGGGGAAAGCCAGTCAGATGCTGCTGGGATGAGTGCTCCTGCGTGGGTTTGGGGTGATTGGCTTCAGTCACCGCCAACTGTGTGGAAAAACAGCACTGTGGGAGAGCCCTGCCCCAGGTCCTGATGCCTTCACCAAGAATGTGGTAAGGCTGAAGGTACAGAGTGGAAGGGTCAAGCAGGAAGGACTGGGCAGTAGGTGATGACACTCCAGGCTTAGGAGTTCTATCTGTTGTATCTGCTTAGGGTGCTATATTTTAATGCAAGTAGACAGTACAGACTTCTTAAAAATCTTAATTTCTCTGAAGTCCTCAGCAGATAGAATTATCTCAATAGATAACTCAGACTAATTCTGGAGTTCCTTCTTTGAAAATTTCTCTGGAGATTTCTTTCTTTTCATGTTGACTTTGTCCAAAGGCACAGCTCCTTAAGATATTCTGAATAGTAAGTTTTGGATCATTCTGCTGGAGTAAGTAGTTCAGTGGAGAAGCAGACCTCACTGGTTTAGGGGACGTCATACGAGACTACTGAGAGGAAAAAAAAAGAGAGAATGCCACACCGGGGTGATACCGGTTCTTTTCCACTGCAAACAATACATAATGAATGAAAGTTGTACAGAACTGCTTCTCAGACTAATTATCAGATGTATATAATTAAATTGGGGTGAAACTGAGGTCTGGAGAGTTTAAATGACTCCGTTGCAGGCTAAATGACTAGCAGAACCAAGAAGGGAACCCAGGTAAGAGCCTGACTCCTGCCTTAGTCCTCTCAGAGTGGCTGAAAGGGCCAGCGTAGCCTATGAAACCCTCAGTGTGTGATGGGCAGCAGGAGCAGGATCTAGTGCTTGTAACTCCATGTTTTGAAGTGATGAAGTTGCAATCTGGTGTCTCTGGTTGACTCTCAGTGGAGTGCAGACTCAAAAAGAGAACCATACACGGGGTGAAGCTGCAATGCCTTGGGGGCTGGGTGCAGTCAGCTGGTGCCCTGCTTGGTCTTTCCGCCAGGCTTCTGCAGACAGGCAGGAGGCACGGGACTGCTGGGTCTGTTCAAGAGAAGAGGCTGCTCTCCTCCCCCAGCCTGCCAAAGGTGTCCTCCTTAACCAGAGGAGAAACCCCTCCGTGCCCCTGCACCAAAAAAAACTGAACGTGCTCCTCCAAAGACCCTTCTGGATTAGCTCCATCCAGAGCTGAAATCCTGATGTATTCTTTGTTACCTCACTCTAAGAATTCGCTGCTTTATTCATCCCAAATTCCCAGAGTTGTCAACGAGAGATCTAGGTCAGCAAAGAGCCTGGAACAGAGAACAAAGACTGCACCAAGCTGTAATAAACTTGAAATCCAAGTGCGTTTGTTTAACCTCTTCTGGTACTGCCTGTGAAACCGTTTCAGAGTGCTGCTGCTGAGCTCTCCTCCCTCTCCTCCCACACCTGCTTGTTGCTGGGCTCTGCTCGCTGTGAAGTTATGTGAAGGGCAGTGCCTGTGCTGATCCAGCCTCGGGGCTGTTGCTGTGGCGGTGCAGGAGTGTGGCTGGAAGCGGGAAGGAGAAGGTGCAGCTGGAGAAAGCTGGTGCAAGTGGAGTGCCTGAGGTGGTGGGCACGGTGGGCACGGTGGGCATGGTGGGCACGGTGGGCATGGTGGCCGAGCAGGTGACATGCTGGCTTCCCCTGTGTAACCTGTTGTTGCCATTACGCCCCTGGTCCTCGGTGTTGTCCAGAAACACCAGTCCTCCTCTCACCATGGCACGTGGCACAGGAGGCAGGACAGAACACGCTTCGAGATCTTTTGAGAATGCTGAGCACAGCTCAGTGGCATGTTCAGGCGTGGGGTCAGTGTCACGTGTCTGAACCTGGTCCTGCTCAACAGCACGTAGGAATACACGCTTATGGCCTGTTGACCTTAAAGGAACACCTGTAGCTTGGCTGAATGGTACCAGTTTGGCAGAATCTGAGCCCACAACGTGGCCCTTTGGACCCTGATTGCTGCTTCTCAACTGTGTTCAGATGAGGAATATTTCTGTAGAAAAGCATTTCTTGACCTGTTACTTAAGATGCAAACCAGCTATTTGGGTCTGCCTTGTTCTTGTGGTGTGCATGCTGTGAAAATTGATGTAAATACATCTTTCAACCCTTTATTATCTGCTGAAAAAGGCCTAAATGACAGCGGGTCCTGTGCCTTGACAGAAGCATGTATGTGTGAGTGTTTGGTTTGTGAGAACTGTGGAAAGGCTGTTGCAGGACAGACTTGCTTGTAACTTGGACATTTACAAAATAAACAACTTCAGAATGAACACTATATACTGATCACAATAACTGCCTGCGTTTTTAATTGCAAACTTCTTTTAATGTTTGCAAAATGTCCAACTGAGGGATATCAAAGATAATTTAAATCCCTAGCTAAGTAACCTTCAGAAAAAAAGCCATTGGATTAAGAAAACAATGTCCTTTCCCGTGGACGAGGAAGCAAGCACAAAGATGGGAAGTGAGTTCTCCCAGGTCGTACAGTCACCAGACTTTGAGTCATGCATATGTTTTTCTTCCAGAACTTAAACAGAAATGTGTTTTTGTGCACTTCCCTGAGCAGGGTTTGAAATGTGGCTTGTTTGCAGAACTACCAGTTCATTTGGGTATGTTAATTGATGTTTAGACATGTAATACCTATTTCCTATCCTTAAAGCCTGTTACTGTGCTCAGGAGAACTTTAAGTGCACTGTTAATTTGATGGGCCAGCAATTTGAATAATTTTTCAGTAACTCCCATTTTTTTTCCAAGTCTGGTTGATGTTGAGTAGGGCTGGAGGCTTTGAACCACCCCCTGTTGCACACTGCTTTTAGTTCAGTCACTAACATTGCAATTGGTAGGGATTATTAAAATACTAATCTTTACTTAATATTAAATACTGTATCCGATACCTGAATTTATTGCTAAGGCCTAGGTACAACTTTTTTAATTGTAGCAGAAAATTGATGCTGCACATGTGATCCTGCAGTGCTGAAGCCCTGGGCAATGCCATGACAGCATGTTTAGGAGGTATGTGCTGAAGGAGCACTGCTACTTTCAAGCTAGGTTCAAAACAAATATATGCTATAGATTTTGTATGATTTTATTAACTCTAATCACCATAACAACGCAGTAAGAAACTTCAGCACTTCTTTTATACTTGCCATGCACTGTTGTGAAGGACCAAAGGTGTCCCCTGAGCCCAAGTCCCCTTAGGCCAAGGGTCTGGAGCGCCGTCGCTGCTGTGAGGAGCCTTGAGCAGTGCTGGTAGGAGCAACAAGCTCAGTGCTGGTTCTGCACCAGCAAATCTTGACATCTCTTGCTTTGAAGAGTCCACTGGGAGCTTGGTATTGCTCTGCAGCTCATTCCTGCATGCTCTTTACTTGCATAAATAATTTAGAATGACTGAAGCAGCAGCTTATAGAAAGTTATGGTGGTGATGCATTAGGAGCAGGCCAAGCAAAAGGCTTGCAATCATCTGTGTGGAATTCTGATGCTGGCTGGCTTCCTTTCTCATGGGGGGAAAAAAACAGCTCCATGCTGTACTGTAGGTAGATTTCTGTTTGCTTGGGTAATAGAAAACATAGAAATAAAGCTTCCTACATCCAACATACCCAAAACTGAGCCAGTGCACGAGGGGCACAGCAGGTCTGCGTGTGCAGTACAAACAGGGAGGAGCTGCTGTGGGTGAGGAAGGGCTCTGGAACCCCGCCGTGTTTCATCCTCCTGCCGTCAGGGGCAGATGTGAGAGGAGCCATGCTGCTCAAATGTGACTTGTGCTGGAGAACAACAAACGGGGGGAGCATGGGAAGGTCTGGAGTCACAGCTGCAGGATGGAAACAATGGGCTGGCTGTGCAGTCGCCACAGGCCCTGACCTGGGTCCGAGGCTCCTTAGTCAACATCTCAACTGTCTCTGTGATGGCATCGGGGCGGCCACGCTCGCTGCCCTCCTGGTGGCATGCCTGGCTGGAGCCCTGGCTCTCCTGGGAGCAGAGGCACAGGCTCTGCTCCAGGTCCAGCCCTGCTCCACCCTGCCCTGGGCACAGGCGTGCCCTGTCCTGCATCCCAACAGCCCCTGAGGGAGGGCAGAGCTGCCTGAGTTAACGGGGGACACTGGGGCTGAGCCTGGGACCAGCGCGGTGCCCGTGGCAGCTGTGCCAGCCGGGCGTCCGGGGAGTCTCTGGGAACACAGCTTTGGGAGCACCTTCACCTTGGTGCACTCCTACTCGGTGTTCAGGCCGTGCAGTGCCTGGTCTAGAGATTTCTCAGTGGCAAGGTGAGCAACAAGTATCACTCGGGTAACCCACGCTGTTAGTGAAACCGACTGAGCCCAAAAGCAAATACCATTTTAGTGAAAAAGTGCACTGAATAATGAAACCTGTGCTTAAGCAGGCTGATCATGTCCTGGATAGCTTCATACTCACAAGAATGGTCCTTGAAAGGCTGATATATGACTCTCCTTTAAAATAAAGGATTTTGGTAATAATAATTCCTAGAGTATTTGTTATGAGTAGTTCCCTGGCTCAGAAGGGCTATCAAGGAGTGGAGCGACTCCTGTGTTTAAGTACTGTGAGGTAATTATCTCTTTGTGCTCTCTGAAGCTTTTTACAGTTTTCTGTGTTTCTCGGATTGTGCCCAGGCTTTGCACCAGCATTTGTGGAGGTTACTTGGAGGCCAGGATGTTTAATCACTTTTGAGTAGATTTTAAAGCTTAGCTCAGAGGTGCCCTTAAGCTAGAGGGTTAGCTTTTTAGGGGACTTTTACCATGAAAGCTCAGCCAGAGGCACCTTAAAACTAAGCTCTTTGCTTTGGGGGCACCCCTAGGCTAAGCTTTTGGCCTTTGGGTTATTTTTGAGTGGCGCATGTAAAAAATAAAAATTATAATTTCCTTGTATGCTCCGGAATTGAATTCCTCTATGGGTGACCATAGAAAGTATGTACAGGTTTCACCTCTTACTGTATTTAGCTCAGTGCAATAGGCCCATTAACATAGCAAAGGAAAGTCTGCTTTGGAACTGTTTAGAGTTTGTCTAAAGCTCCTGAGCATTAAATGCCCGTGGAAAGGAGCAGCTGCAGGGCCCTGGCTGTGCTTGGTCTCTGCATGAGGCTTTGCAGAGCAAGCCCTGCTCTGGGTGCTGGAGAGCTCTCAGAGTGGCAGGACTCTGCAGCCAAAATCCTTGGCCTGGAGTGAACCTAAGCTAGCCAATTTTGAAGACTTCAGCTTTGTTATTGAGATGACCCTTACACTTACCGTCAGCCTGTCAGTTTTGTCCCTGCTGTGCTGCCCACAAGTGGGTTTATTTTTCTGGTGAGTCATTCTGATGGCTTTGACCCGAGTTAATCAGGCATCAGCAGTTGGGAGCTTCAGCAAAGTCCTGAATTACCCTGGAGTAAACCCCACATAAATTAAATTGAAGCAGTGTTAATATCACAGGATGGTGTGTGCATCGGAGGTACGGTGAGATTGTGTAACTATGCAAATATGGTTTGGTGTAACTAATAGTCTATAATTACATGAAGAGAGGCCATTAGTTTAAGGCTGATGGAGGAGAACACTGAGTTAAGACAGCTTTCTACAATAATTGCATTTCCTGACTTAGCTCTTCTTTAATTCCTCCATCTTGATGCCATACCAACCCTTGCTTTCCAGCGAAGAGC
>NW_008591241.1:6311-7389 GCF_000691845.1 Merops nubicus
CTCAGTTCTTGCATCTACCAGGACTTGCACCATGTGCAGGAGTCCAGCCACCTGCCCTGTTCTCTCCATAGCAGTAAGTGAGGGTAATTTTGTGTGGGCATGCAGAAGTGCATTGTTGCAGGGGGAAAAAGGGGCAAATTTCCTATTCAAAGTCCTGGACATAATGTCAGAATGAAGCATGGTGTGTGGAAACTGTTTCTCCTCCTGTGAGCCCAAGGGCTCGTTTCTGCCACATGCGTTTCTCTCCATTCATCCCCTCCTGTTTCCCTGGAGGAGTTGGGTGTCCCAGCCCTGCCCAGCTCCTCTGTGGTGCTGGCTGTGAGGGGACAGATGTGCTGCAGCTGGAAGGGTGGGATTGCTGCCGGCATATCTGGGGACTTCTTGGGATTGCTGCTCTGGGAGTGGCGAGATGCCCGGCTGCCAGTCCTGCTGGTGGTACGTGGGCGGACCGGTGGGGCAGAGGCTCAGCTCTCTCCATGAGGGGGGACTGGTGCGCCTCCGTTTTTGTTGTGGTAATTCAGGAGCTGGGATTGTCCTTTTTTGGCTGTACTGATTGCATTTCCTCTTCATTTTTGTTCTTAGTCTGTCCTTTTCAAGGCTTCTGAGGAAAAATATAATGGTTTTGTTATTAATATGTGTACTTACAGGGTTTTATTTTGCTCTCTACTAGCTTCAGGGATTTATGAAAGAGGAAGAGGCTGTTTCAGCTGTCACAGATACAGAGCTTGCTTCCTGCAATTACACTCTTGGTATTATTTTGTGCCACAGAATACAGTAGTGGTGAGATACATGGTTCTTGGCTGAATGGTGATGCTCCCGGAGCACTTTTGTGGGGGAGCAAGCATACAGGCTACTGCGAGAGATGTTATTTCATTACAAGCTTGGCTTGAAGTCTTTCTCCTTAGCAATACGCTAAATTTTGTCTGTTAAGGAGCAGAGAATCCAAAAAGAGCTGGGAAGAAGCAGGAGCTGCGGTAGATGCTGGTGATGGGGAGACCCCACCTGCACCTTGTGTGTCTGCAGGGACGGGCGAAGGGCTCCCGGGGCGCCCGCAGGTTCTGGGGCCCCCTCCCGCCCG
>NW_008591242.1:0-15324 GCF_000691845.1 Merops nubicus
GCTGGCTCATGTTCAGTGGACTGTCCAACAACAACCCCAGGCCCTTTTCCATTTGCCTCTTAGTGCCATTCTGAGTTTGGGATTTTATTTGATTGGGATATGAGGTAAAATCTTCACTGTATTTTTCTATGGGGGCTTGTCCTGCTGCTTAATTGAAGCAAGTTCTGAACTTGTAATTAATCTTTAACAGTGTTGTTTATTTAAATAGAGTTCTCTTTCACAATCTTGTATCTTTCATAATCAAGTTAATTCAGAAACTCGGTAGATGACTGCAGTGGATGTGAGATAATACACTGTATAATTCAAACAATCATAGAATTATAGAATGGCTTGGGTTGGAAGGGACCCTAGAAATCCTCTCATCCAGCTTCCCTGTCCTGGGCAAGGATGGCTCTCAACTAAACTAGGTTGCTCAACGCCTCACTCACTTTCAGGTAGCATTTTGTAATGGCTAAGAAGATCCCCGCATCAGACCAAAGGTCCATCCAGCCTAGTATATTCAATGGTAGTCAAAAAAGGATGTTTACTTTTAGGTACAGAGATAGAAGAAGCACACAGCGGTACATCATCCAGCTTCTAACTCATCCGGCTTCCAATTTTATAGCTCAGGGACATCTTGGGATACTGTAGCGTATTGTGTTTAATAATTTTCAGTAGATTTCTGCACATTTGTCTACTTTTAAATCAATTAAAACTTGTGGAGTATGAAATCCCTTCGAGTGTAGAAGTCCTTCCAATATATTACACTGCTATGAAAAAGTCTTCTTCTGTGCCTTGGCAAAGAAGGGCAACAGCCCTCCTGGGCGGCAGTAGAGAGTGATGGAGGTGACCCTTGCCCTGTAAACAGCATCGGTGAGGCCATATCTGGAGTGCTGGTTCCAATTCTGTCTCTCCAGTATATAAGGGACAAGGAGAGACTGGAATGAGTCTAGTAAAGGGTGCCAAATATGATTAAGGGCTTTTAGTATATGACATGAGTGGAGACTGAGAGAGATGGGACTGTTAAAGAGAGGGCTTGAGGAGGATCTTATCAGTGTGTATAAAAATAGAGTTGGGCAGGGCAAAGAGCAGGGAGAGTAAAGATCAAGTCAGGCTCTTCTCAGTGCTGTCAACTGACAGGACAAGAAGCAATGGGTGCCAACTGAAACACTAGAAATTCTGTTTAAACAAGAAAAATCTTTTTCACTATAAGGGTGACATGGCACAAGTGCCCAGAAGCACTGTGGAGTCTCCATCCTTGGAGACAGTCAGAACCTGACAGTACACAGTCCTGGCCAGTGGTCTCAAGGTGACCCTACTGGGGACAGTGAGTTTGAACTAAAGGATATCCAGAGTTCTCTTCCTTCTTATCTACTCCTTGTGATTTTGTATATTAGGATGGAGTGAAGCAATGAGTCCCTAACCATCAGCACACCACAGGGGAGTAACTGCATGTGTCTAAAACAGGTAGTCACTCTGTAATACCTTAGTGTATTATAAAAACTATAAATACAAACTCTTTTACAAATGCTTTAAATAAATAAGTAAATAAATCCTAGCTAAATGCAATGACATTAAATCATTGGTATGTGACTTCTCTGATTCCAATTAAAAGGGAAAAATTTATTTTGGTAGATATCTATAATACAGTTTTTTATGGACAGCTTATCTTCATTTTAGCGTATGAGTACATTTTAAGAGTTGATTCACATTAAAGATCAGAAAGTTAAAAGATTGGAAATTGTTGGGGGAAAAAAAAAAACCTCTTTAAGGAGCTTTTGTTCTAAAGTGCTTTTTTGCATGTGCTTAGAGATCTAGGAGCATTGGTTTATCTTGGCGTTAGAGCATGTTTCCTGCTCCATTCTTGCAGCTCTAATTTGTGGCCATATAATTCTTTCTGAAGGAAGCCTGACTTATCAAAACATCTCTTTTTTTTCATCTTCAAAAACATTTCTGAGCTCTTACTTTAAGGAGCAGAAAAAAGATAACATACACTAAACGTGAATGAGAGAGATTAGGTTACTGGCACTGTCTCATATTTTAATGGGTTACTACTGGTTCTAGCTGCGGCTAGGTAGTGATGATTGAGAATTGATAAGATTTTTTATGTGCAACTTGGCAATTTTTTTGTGAACTGACTAACCAAATGAACTTGCCTGGAGGTTGTTGATAAACTTTAGAACATTTTTTTCCTCATTATAACAACATAGCGTTTTCTGTATAGAAATTATTTCAACTTGTATCTTTAACACTGTTTAGACAAAGACCTCTCACAAAGTGCTACCAACTTATTTTTATAGTGATGTGGAAAGTTATTTCATTCTGTGATGATTAAATTTAAAAAAAAAAAAAAAAACAAAAAAAAACAAAAAAAACTTGAGAACAATGCTTTCCGGTTCAGTACCATACCATAGAAAGAAATGTTTTTAGTCGGGGTACATACTGTCAGATACTACTACACTGCTTCAGGTGCACAGTCTTTCCACTTCAAACATATTGACAAAACAATCAGATTTTTCAACACCTTTTAAAGAAGTCAAAAAATATTTAATTAATTAACATGCTTAAAACAAACAAAAGCAACAGGAAAGAACCAAACCAAACAAAACAAACAAAAGAAAAAGCCAGAAACTAACAGATGTACTCTTGATAGCACCAGTTTGAAGGTTTCCGAACAGGCATAAATATTTATCTTGTCAGTTTTTTATGGAATTATTAGATCAGGAGAAGTAGGACTTAAGTGAAAATTCAGTTACAGCAGCGTTTTCTTAATTGGAACTTTTGAGGTGCTTTTTAATTGTAGACTGGCAATAGACCATTTGGTAATACTACACAAGTGATGTAATGTGAAAAAGACATAGTAGAATAGCAGCTACCAGATACTTGGAAGCTAGGAGGTGCTTTATTTTCAATAAATTTTAATATGCTCTCTGCAATAATTGTATGCATTTTTGAACGCATTTTTTTGTTTTCTGGATTCTGATCCAGACCGAATTCTGTGCTCCAGCGATAGCACTCGTCTTAGTTCGTAGTTCTTAGCTGTAATATGTAGTAACACAGGAATAATTTCATAGAAACATCATCACATTGTTTATATCTGGTGTAATTCTATATTTATTTTATGGATTTTAAAAGATACATCAGTTTCATCTCCATTTACTCAAAGCCAAAATTGCCACTAGTTGATATTTAAGTGTTCGACAACTTCTTACTGGAGTGAACCTTCCAAAGTTCTTAAGCATGCTCTTTTAGTCCTTCAGTGAAGGTACAAGAGATGCTTCACAATCCAGCCTCCTTCATCAGTTTTGCACACAGGCTGAAGAGGCAGCAAGGACATTGGTCTGTACTGAGTGTTAAATGGGCTAGTGAGCTTTCTAGAGTAAAAAAACTTTCTACCATGGCCGGCTCAAATGTTCTTTGCGTGAAAGTAGATGTTTTGGAGCAGAAATTCTGAAATGGTTTCTAAGTTCCTATTCATACCGAGACATATACAGTAAGGAAATCCTGAATTCAGATTGAACCAGACTTTATCTTGCTGGGCCTTCACATGTTAAGCCTTTGTGTAGTGTGAAAGGTAGGCTATCATGCCTTGCAACTTTTTCTTGTTTCTAACTTGTGACTTTTTTTTTTCTGAGACCATGTCAGAATGATAGAATCTTCCTCATTTTCATATAGATGTAGCAATTGTAACTGAAGCTTTACTGAGAGATGCCTGGCCTATGCATCAAGTATAATACTTCAACAAGTAGAACGCTTGAAACATTTTATTCAAGTCATTTTCACATAAACTTGCAACCATAATACGGGCATGTAACACAAGAATATGAAAGTGCAATGAAGAATACAAAGCTAGTGCCTGAATATTATAAATTAGAGCTCTTCAGATAAAGATGCAAAGATACTGAAATTAAGACTCTTGGAAGAAAAGTGAAGGAAATGTTAAAGTTGCAAAAACAAGTGGCATTTCACTGTATCTGTAGCATTTAGTTGCATAATAAAAACTTTCCAATAACATACTCTGGTTTTAATTCAAGTTAAAATCTTTCAGCACCTTTTAGGATTTGGAGGAAATGAAAATGCCTTATCGGCATAACTGTGAGACACAGGATAAACCACTTTTCAATGTCTCATGTATGAAATTCGCCCTGCTGGTTTTGAATGAGTACGCTGCAAAACAACGCATGAACGACTACAGGAAGATACACTTGGTGTTTGCACTCATTCGACACTGCATAGTAAACTCTGGAGCACTGAGAAAATGAGCAGACTTTTACTAACACAAAAACAATCTACACAATGTGTTGGTTCCATTGGTGACCAATCTGTCATTCTTGTTATGCTTTTGTCTAGAAATATGCAAATATCAAATGTATTTCAGGATTAAAAAAAATATATAACAAACCCCTCCTGTAATGAGCCTGACATACGGTATGTTCCTGACGTGCAATTTTTACCTAAAGATCTGAAATGTGGGAGGTAATTGCTTCACACACGTTTTTGCAGTTTGGCTTTTCTAAGGAAATTAGCAACTGCAAAACAGCAAGTTTGAACTATAATTCTCACAAAATTTGGATCTGATTTTGCTCCCACTGAGACCAATGGCAAGATGCCTTTCAAAGATGATGGGAATAAGCCCCATGTCTTGTAAAAAAAAGGATTATAAAATATAATTTGCTGTATAAAATAAGCTTTTATCAGAACAGTTTTTATAAATGTTTTTCAGTAAAAATCCATGTAATCCCATAAATATATTCCAGTATGAAAAAAGAAAGTTAAGGTGTCTGGGTCAAAACTGCTGAGCCAAGATACTGAAAATACTGGTATGCACTCCCCTGTTCAGAACTACTTCTACACATGCTATATAATAAACTCTTCTACCTCTACCGCATTGTGATTTGTTAATCAGGGGAAGTTAAAGTAACGTTCCTTCATTTTTTTTAATCCTAAAATCCCTTGTTTTTCTGAATAAACTGTTATCTTAGGCAATTTTTGTGCTATTGTACATCACTGTCACGTTGCTTAACACACATTTCAAAACAAATACAATATTTTGCTACGGAAAACAACGCTACGTTTTTGTAGCTACAATATATCCCCAATATTCGAAGTTATGGCGTTCAACACCTTTCCAAACCAGGCCATTCCCACTCAAAGGACTAAGTCCAGTATTACAACTTGCTCCACCTACACGGATGCTCAAGGTCCTCTCGGTCCTTGCTGACTTCAGTGGAGTTCTGCAAGTAGTTTGGGTATAGACGTGAGCAGATTACTGCCTTGTAAGCTGAGGGATAAACTAGATTTCTGTGGCTGCTCTGTGTCCAGTTTGTGCTGTCTTATCCCACACTCGGCATCAGGCACAATGAGGTACGAGCACACAACCTCTTCCCAGGAAGCAGCCTGTGTCCACAGCCTAGCTTCCATTACAGTAGCTGTAGTGTCCACTGCCCAAGCTCCTATCAGGACTTTCACCCCGATTTTGACCTACGTCTACAGAAAGGTGAATGCGCTTATATCCCTTAACACCTCCTAATCTTAAAAACTCTTTGAGCTGAGATTTCAGAAGCCTGGACTGTAAACAGACCCTCATTTTTTGCAGACATAGGTAATAGATGGCTTTCTAAACAGTCTAGTTTCCAAATTTTGCTTCTGTTCATTGCCCATACTGGTGACTGATTGCCAAAACGTATCTCTCAGCAAACCAAACGGGACTGGCTAAATGGATAAATGGTATCCATTCTGCACTCACTCCCAATGTTGGGTAGTAATGACCCAGTTGCTGTTTCTTAGGTTCTTTTTAAGTATACATAGTAGTTGTGCAAACTTGTGACCAAGTTAGGATCAAGGTGGAAACACTTTATAATCGTGAAATAAGCTTAACTATATGTAGTAAAGAACAAGATGATCCTTAAAGAATATCATAATTCATGAAACTTCCAGATTAAATCCATAGGGTTCTATTGTGTTAAATACTTTCAAATACCGTCCAAAGTATTGTCAACAGTGATAAAAAACCTCTACAATACTCCTCAGATTTTTCTTTTTTTTTTTAACTATACTGTATAGCACATGCATTTTTCTATTATTTTTCTTTAAAGATACTGAGCTTTCCATGTTTCATTAGATGTTTTGAACTGCCAGTTGAAGTTAACCAATACTGATCAATATTTCTAGGTCCCTTTGTTTCAAATGTATATCCTTCATTTTACATGATGAGAAATCTTCTGGAAAAAAAAAAAAAAAAAAAGCCAGATCCCCTTGTGATATGTTAGTTCACAGTTTAAAAACAAAATCACAGCTACTGTAGCTTACAGCAGGGTGCACTGCAAAAGCAAAGTAATTTGGGGATGGGAGGAGGAGTGGTGTACCCAGCACCAGTTAAGCAGTTCAGCAAAAAAGTATAATTTGGGCTGGATTTTTTTCCCCCTAACAACATTGTATTTGGTTCTTGAAGTAAGTTAAATGCATTGACTTTTGTTCTCCTTCTAATTATACTTTCAACTTCATTGTTTTAATACTGATATGTACTTTTTAAAAGTCAAATACAGTACTTAAGGGGGAAGCAGGTAGTAGGCTTTTTCATGACAAAAATACTTTGTTAGAGATTCTGACCTACTTCTGTTTGTGGTGCCACCTGAGTTAACTACCTATATTATTTTGATGGTTAACTTGTTCAAGTTGTATGTGTTTCACAGATGACTACATCATGGACTCTACATCATCTCTAAGAGCCCTTTCCTTGACAGGTATTTATTTTCATCCACATTAAGTTTACAAAAGTCTTTTGAAAGCCCCATCTTTGAAAAATCTCTTCAAAATAGAAAGGTGGACAAGTTCTTTAACGCATATCCACAGATTAAAGGTTTCTTTCAAAACTCTGCTTTTTACTTAAGAAAATGGAAAAACTTCTAATGTATTATAAATGTAAACATAACTTTTCTTGCAGGGGTATAACTGAAATATACATGTATAAATGCATCTCTCTTCTATATGTTAACATTCCTTGAAAACCGAACTTACTTTTCTCATTCACATCAACATATCCTAGCAAGTTTTATTTTAATGGTACTATAGCATCACCCTTCAGCTGTTTTTCATTCTGGTGTTTTCTGAGATAGCTGACATACGTACTTTCTATTGCATTTTATTTAATTCATTTTACATAATTTTTTTCCTACCTTTTAGAGTATGTGCAACTCATTCACCACTAATATTCCCACTGAAGTCTATTATCACCTGAACTCCAGATTTTCAGGAGTTAAGAAATGCTCGTATTTTTATGCATTAGTCAGTTTCAAAATTTAGAGTATCTGTGTATGAATCACCAGTTCCACACATTTCAACATTAACAAAAGTAATGCCAATTTAAATGCTTAAAATCCAGTTACAGATTTAGTTGAGAAGCAGACGAAGTGCTTCAAAATTACTTAAGGTGTGTGGGTGTATATGTGTATGTTCTGTAGTTTTGTTTCTATATTGTTTACATCCTACTGAAGTTTATATAATGATACTTCTGTTCAAAACATTTGGCAGGTCTCATCCATTTTCTTGCATGTTTCTCAGTATCTGTCGAAAGAAAAGGAACAATGTTATGCAGATGACTAACCAGATAAAAAGTGGTATTTGCTAAATGCCCTTTTGTCAGCTTGAAGAGGCGGGTCAACAAGCAACAAAAGAAATTTTGTTTCCTCACTCTGCGTGAATATATTTACTTGATAACATTTACAGAGGTAAGATGGGGAGGCTTAAAAGTGTAACCCATAGTCAGCCCCCTTACAGAAAAATGCTTTAAAAGCCTGTGCCATAGGCCTGCCAAAAATAATTGCTTGTGACTTGCAGGATGCCCGTTGTTCTTTTTCCTCCATTTCCTGCAAGTCTGACCATGACACGGCGAGAACAAATAAAGGATTCTGCTCAAGCCATTTAACTTGTCACATTTATGACCAAAGTGTGATTATAAATACAGATCTCCACACCAGCGTGAAAAAAATTGTTTCTCATTTTAGCCCCATTTAACTACTGGTTTCCTAATGCAAAATAAGGAATGAGTATTTTAAAGGCTAATAAAGCAACAGTCACATTACTTCAGTATGTCTTTTTCAACTGATGCTGTTACAGCAGACTGTAACAGGTCGTTTATTTTACTTTTCATGTACTGCTCTGGAATTTATGACATACACCTTTATACAATGTTAATACTCACTCCTTATGCAATCCAAATGAAACCATTTGAAAAATATTTTGTATGAGCAATTAATATATTACCCTGAGAACTGCTTGCCTCTGTGTTACAGAACTGATTGCTTTTTGTGTGTCTTTCCACAGGTACTAAGCTAGAGTAGATCTACTACGAGAACACTGATTAAACAGATTTGCCTTTTTTCATGAGGGAAAAAAAAAAAAAGCATAATTGTGGCATTGTTTCAACTTTTAAAGAACTCAGCTGTTAAAGGGAGTCTGTCTGGAAGGACTGTTTCAGGGAGGATGGCTGCTGTGTCAGCAGCAGTAGCATAGTAACATACATGTGTGGGATTTTGCAGAATGTCTTAAGAGCTCTGTAACTGCTCAACAGTTCTGTGTGGGTGCTATTCAGCAAGTACTGAATGAACACAGTAAGGTTTTAGTGCAAACACACAGAATGCATGAGCCAGAGATAGTTATCTAGCAGCCCTAACAGCAGCGATTTTGAAAGTTCTGTATATCCTGATGGCACAACTGGAAGAGCAAAATTGTTTTTCAAGCCTGAATAATTTCAGTACTGTGAATCTAAAAGAGTGGCAAAGACAAAGGAATGTACTTACGGTGAAATTGTGCAGCCAGAGGCATATGCGTGGTGGCCTGTATAGCGTATATCACAGCGTACTATATTGTTGGAGTAATCAGACTCAGGCACCAAATAGCTGGGGTTTACACTCACCTTCAAGGGAGAAAGCAGAGTATTGTCTACTGCCAGGTTGCAGTTGATAACTTACATTCAAAAGGACATAGGCATGTGATTTGCTTCTTTAAAAAAGCAACCAAAAAGCCCACCCTGAAACCCTGTACTCCCAATACCCATACTCTTACCTTCAGAATATAATTTCCAGGTTTTACATCTGTAATATCAATCCACTGGCAATCTATATCAGCATTGTAAGTGTCATAGCAGCCAGGGCTCAGTCCCTTAAAAAGAAAGTTAAGATTAATGTAAAAAAAATCATTAGAAATAGTAACATTGTAGACATTAGTGACGCAGACTGAAGTTCACTTAACAATGACAATACACGATTAAAGTTACCTCAGGAAATGAGGCTTATTTTTTCTTGGAATCTTATTTTAATATCTAAATTATTTTATTATCTAATTTTAAGTTATTAATGTAATTATTTTGTTATTTGTTTATCTGATGAATTGATTTGGATATCTAATTATTTGACTATCTAAACTAGAATATGTAGGTCTAACTTCACTTTTACAGATAGCATTGTATTACTACTGCATATGAAACATCTATACTATTGATAGTTGTTAATTTGTGAGATATCTGGATTTTATCTGTATCTTATTATCACTTGTTACAGTACTCCTTTTATGTAAATATTGTTGATGTTATTATTCACAGGTGAAAATAAAATCAAAACTGACTGAAAACTGGACCTAAATATCTGTAAATAGCTTTTGAGGTCCTTGAGTACAAAACTGATCATCATGTCAGAACTTGTCTCTGCCATTAGGAATGATGCAACTTTCTGCTACGTACTTTGCCAAAGTCCCATCTTTGAATAGGAGTCTAGGGCCATTTTCACATTGAGCTTTGCATGGGAATGGCGTCTCTTCAGGCAAATAGTGACACAAGAACCTGAGAGAATTGAAAAAGTAGCCTTTCTTCCAGAGGAATCTTTTCTTAAAACTTCTTTACCGTGAGGAACATTAGTAATAATCTCCACATATGAATCTATCAGTGGTTCAAATCTGGTGTCTTTACCCATGGTCAACACAGATTGCTCTAGGCAAAGCTGGTCTCTTCTGGCAACACACAGAGTGCTCAAAACCCACGACCTACAGGAATTCCCTCTTGACCCAGCTGGTGATCAGCTCAGACTCTCACATGTATGTGCCAAGTCTGAGGCTGGAGGAAAGTTTTACAGTCCAATTACAAACCCCTGGGCTTCCAGTGGAAACGCTGACACAGCCATGATTCTACTGACACAAATACTCCAGCTGTAAAATATGTATGTTGCTTAGTTAGATGTCATAGTCTACAGAAGGAGAAAAGATACTTATAAAACCTCTTCAAAGCTTTTGTGTAATGCAGATCATTCATTATATTTAAAATTCAAATGTGGACACGTCAGCCAGTGAAGCATAGCTGTCATTTTTCTGTGATAAAATAACTACCTCCTAGATTAAAAACTGCAGAATAAGGGATACAAGTTTGTGTATAAGTATGGCCACATTGAGTTGAACCACAGCTCCATCAAGCTTAGTGGCATGTCTCTGACAGCGGTCAGCAGCAGATGCTTGAGGAGAAAAGAATGTGAAAGTGGGATGCGTAGTGTCCTTTACCAAGACAAGTTCCTTCCACTAGGCATTTAACTGTATTTAAGACATGGAGTACCACCAGATTTTTGTGTTTAATAGCCTCCATTACTCTGTTTAATTTTTTTTTGAACACGTGTATATATTTTTGAGCTCCGCAACATTCTACAGCAATGAATTTAATGCTTTATTCATGTGTCAAAAGAGCACTCCTCTCTGTTTTAATGTTGCTGTTTGACAGTTCTTTTGGGCATCTTTAAATTCTTGTACTGTGAGAAACAGTGAATATAAACGATTTCCTCTCCACATTATTTCTGGTTTTCCAAATAGAATAGTCTACGAAATCAATTTGTGTGGTAGCCATACTACACTGCTGACTATCCTTGTTTTCCTGAGATTGGTTGGTTTTGTTTTTTAAGCTGTTCTGTGTTTCGAGAGGTGGTGAACAAAAACTGATGCAATATTCAAGGCAGGAGTCTAGAATGGATTTGGGTATCATAATGGTACATCCCATTTTTGTATATTCTTATAGCAAGCCCTAACACCTTGCTTTACATTTTTCTGACTCACCACGACATTCATATGGCTGCTATGCTCTGTAATGGCCTTCTGTACACACAGAAAACTACGCTGCAAGCTTTCTGTGCTGGACTGACAGCCGGTAGCTACAGGCATCAAGGGCATTCAGCACCTTTCAGCCTCCTGCTCTGCAAGGGAGAAAATACTACCTATCAGCTCTGGGAACACCAAGGACACCACCAAGTAGTGTGGGGGGATGGACACTGGAAACAGCTTCTTTACTGACTCTGTCTTGGGTTCCCTTTAGCTTGCTTGACCAGTCCTGTAACCACAGGAACTTCTGGTGTGTTTTAAAATAGTTCAGTTACCAGTGATAACACTCCCACATTTAGCAGCACTTGGGTAAATGATAAGCCCCCAAGATGCTATCCTGGCCTCTGATGGAGAATTTCAGAGCTAGTTAGGGCATCAGATAATAGGTAGAAAAAAATACCCAAAGATAAATTAGAGGGGGAAAAGCAGCTTTGTTGTCTCCAAACCAACTCTTACCTGCGTATGCGCTGTACACGCATACCGTCTATAGTATCCATAATCACAGGAGGTGTCTTCAAGACAGAAACTTGCTTTGTGTCCTTCAGCAACTTTTCTGTGTGAGCTTGCATCCAACAAGTCATAGTGGCTGAATTCATCCATGCTGTGATAATGCCTGTAAAACCATGGATGCATTATTAAAGATGCATCAGATCTTGTCAATAACATTTTAGCATATTCCTACTTGATCTACCTTCTGTTAGATCTGGCCAAATTTTATTTATTGCACAGAACTTGTGTATTACTTACCTATTATTGGCCATTCAGTTAAGTTTTATCTTCGCTATTCTAATTTTCAATTACTATAAAAATTCCATCTTCTAGAAATAATGTATTTTATTTTGTATGGGGAAAGATTCCATAGCAGCACTGTTTTTCCAAAGTTTCCTGTTTCACTCTTTTGCAATACCAATAGTAAGTATATATTTGAATTGTACATCCTGTAACTGCCTTTAGCCAGAACTTCGCTAGGAATGCTTACCTTACCTCCTGTGAATGCCACGGGAGTTCTAGCTCTTACTGTGGACTTGGACATCTATCATTCTTGTAATTTAACTTTTTCCAAACACATGGGGAACTGAGCTTGTACTATCTGCCTTCACTTTGTCAGCACAGCATTTGGCTGTTCTTACTTATGAATACTTTCAGCTCAAGAGATATAAGAAAAAAGACCTAGTGAAACAGAATTCAAGCATATTGTTAAAATAAAGAGGAGCACACAAGTCTCACAAGCATGCATATCAAGAACACTAAAAGCAGTCACAGATGATGATGACTAACACTGAAGTGTGATGGCCAGCCAAACTTGGCAGTTACAGTTCATCTCCAAATGAGCTTGTTTCACTGTCATGGAAATGATCACAAGAAATGCCTTTTTTTTTTTTTTTGGTAGCCAATGTATTTTCTGTCCAAGAACTGAAGTAATATCAGAGACACTTTGCATCTGGATAACAATCACGGCAGGGTAAGAAGCTGGTTTTCTACAAATGGAAGATATCAATAGATTTCTATCTATTTCATCCATTTATCAACTATGTAAGCACCATTGGGTTTTTTTTTTTGGTCATGGTGGTTGGTTTTTTTCAGGGGTGCGTGCTACCTAAAGCAGTTACAGAGGCTTTTTTTGGTTGGTTGTGGGTTTTTTTTAACTTATTTTTAGCTTTTTGGTTCTGACAAGATTTACAAATTAGTATAGTCTTTTTTTGAAAGAATTTGTTCTAATGATACCGGTTTTTCATTCAAAGCTTAAAGCCCCTGAAGCTATAGAGAAATATTCCATTGACTCCTTTAGAGTGGGCCTTTAGATCAAGCCCACATTACACATAATTTTTTTATTAGAGTATTAATATTATCACTTATACACCCATAACAGCAAAATAATCTTTTAAATAAAGTGGAATTAAGGTCAGTTTTCTAGTGTTTTACAATTTCTTCTGCAATGAAACAGCATAAATTGGAACAAACCTTCAAACTGCCGCATGTGAGTTTTCTGAAAAGGTGCAAGTCTGCAGTGTTACCTGCTCCAAAAATGTTTAAGATATTCTACTATATTTGCCTTGCCATATTTCTAGCACTTTTGTTATTTCTAGTGCAGTACTGCTATACAAAAGTATCATGATATGATAAGGATATTAATAATGGGATCAGTTAGCTCAGTATCTTCTCTTTTCCATATTGACCCAGACATGCCTTGTAAGGAACTACCCATGAAATTCATGTCAAGAAATATGAGTCAATGTACTTTTTTGTGTTTCCACAGTTAGTTTAACATGACTGGGACTTTTATTTACTGGTTCCACATAAACATAGCTGGACTATAACCTATGTAAAATATACTTAAAGGGAGAAGGTGCCACTGTCAAACCTGATTTGAGATTTGTATTTATACTGAATTTATACTAATAAGAGTTTTATACTTACAGATAAGCTTCATATCCATTTTGATTTCATGTGGCTATATAAAGAGCAATTCCTATAATATTAATCAAAGAGTAAAAGGTGAAAGTTTCCCCATGCCTTGCCCCACTTAACCATTCTTTCAGAACATGTCACCTTGTAAGTGACAGTTTGTTAGTGAATGAGATAACTAGGTGCTATCATACTGATGACTTTACTCACTGGTGACAGCTGTGCCACTCCCATGAATAACGGGGTCTGCTGGGGAGAAAATCTGATGTGCCTTGATTTTTCACTCTTTGGGGGAATCTCAGGAGCACCCGATTGTCATAGTCTCTAACATCTGCTCGATAAGCTGAACTGAAAGAATGCAAAAAAGAGCCATAAGTACATGCAAGAAACACTTTACAAAACAGTTTCTATTGTTGCAAAAGTAACTGATAACACAGATCTTTTCAGTCCCCTTAAAGCTCATGCACTGGAAACACACAAGAATTCCAGATGGTGCGCTCAGAAGTGCCTGGTGCCACACTAAGACATGGATAAGATTCAGGCCTGCTTTTAATAATCTAAACACAAGTTTGACCACTGACTCTCTGCCTCCATCTCTGAAGCAGATCACCACCCTTAGCTGTAAAATTACTGTGGTACCAAAAATGTGATTTCTTTAGTTGCTGTTAATCAAAATAACTCAGTGTGTATGTAAGACCACACGACAGATGTTTATTTCTGTTGTAAAATAGATGCCTCAGGCTGTATTTTCCTATCTATCTCACATAGCTATTATCTACAGTCTTTTAAATGCTGGAATATTTTAATCAATTGGTAGCCAGCAAGAACATTTCCATTAGTCTTCACTGTACAGTTAGCATAAAATAAATACTGCGTCTTATGCCATGTCTTCTTTTTCCAGCACGTGAAGAAAGAATATGACCCTGGAAACAGCCTGACATCAGTTAATGATGCTGGTAAATAAATAAATCTGTTTTGCATGATAAGGTATCAAACAAGTTAAAACGGTTAAGAACAGCCAGGTTGATTTCTTTCCAAGCAAAACAGGAAAAATCCTTCTTTGGCAACCAAATAAGACCTAACTGCACAGCAAAGCTGTTATTTCAACCTGTTAAAAGACTTTGAAACACTCTTTGGGAAGATTTTGGTCTTAACAGACATTACAAGGCATAGGGCCAGAAGCAATCAGCATGTTATAACTTTAATAGTAACTCGTGTTTTGTGTTGGTTAAGAATAAGGTGGCTTTTTTTTTTTTTTTTTAGAGTAGAATATGATTTGGGTTACAAGAGGGAGATGAAAATCACCAGATTCAAGTGGGGTTTTCAGGTGCCTCCATTTTGCAAAATTCAGATATGTTCAAATGAGCCCGATAATAGAAATGTGCAATGTAACTTCCCACAAAATGTAGGTTCTTCAAAGCATCTGCAGTTTGTTGCTCTAATAGGGCAGTATTATTTTCCTGTGTGCACTCCCCACCATCTGCCACAGGCTTAGGTTACAAATTGGGCTACGTTTCCTCAGGCCCTTCAGGCTCTCTTTTCTCCACTCTAGATCGTGTCCTCAGGTACTCTGCGGTGGGCACAGGAGCACAAAAACCCACAGTGAACGGGCAAAACGCGGGGTGATGCCTACCTTGCCAGGCAATTCTCCTCGGCAGCACATCTCAAGTTATACATGGACATCCTCTGGACGTACGTGGACGCCTGGATGTAATAGGGATCCGGGACTAAATCAGGGAGACCTGCAGTTCATCAAACCAACCACATAACAGCAAGATCAACCCAGGACACGTCTGCAAATACTTGGCTTCT
>NW_008591243.1:0-710 GCF_000691845.1 Merops nubicus
GGATCCCACCTCCGCCTGAACCAGCACAGGGTAACAGTTGAGCTACATTTCCTTAGAATTCAAATCTGTGCTTCAGGTGTGCTTGATTTGTCTCTCTCAGCCAGATGATGTGATGACTACAATAGGTCTCTGAGCCACCTGATCTAGTCGGGACGTCCCTGCTTACTGCAGGGGAGTGGACTGTATGACTTTTTGAGGTCTTTCGACCTTCCAAGTCAAAGCATTCCATGATTTTATGATTCTGTGATTGTCATTTGGGGCTTGGGTTCAGTATTTTTTTTTTATATACATTTGTATATAATTAATTACTTTCATTACTTAAATACATTTAGTTTTCTAATCCATAAGTTTCTCTCCCTTATTCCCTTTCTCTTCCCCTTCATGAAGGGAGAGAAATTAATAGAGACCATCTGACAATTGCTTAGTGGCTGGCTCAGCCCCTAACCCTTGACACTCAACAAAATCAGAGGTTGATCTGCATGATTGGTTTTGCCCAATATATCAGCCACAGTAAATTTCGTTACAAGTTGTTCAGATATGAATGCACCTCCATTTTTTTTTTTGTTTTGTTTTTGTGAATGACTTGTTTTCTAAACTAGGCTTTGCATATTTTTGTTTACCTAGTCCAAACAGTACATGAGCTGAGGACCTTTTCTACATCTGGAAAGAGAGAATTCTACTTCCTTGATTTTTCGTTTCTGACCTATACA
>NW_008591244.1:0-2960 GCF_000691845.1 Merops nubicus
TTTTTTTCCCCTGCTTAAATATTGCCACTTAAGATTTTATGAAATGTAATAGACTATGTTGCCCAGGTGGCTTTCTCCCCTGGTGTCCTGATTAAATATTTACTTTGTTTAAGAGTCAACAGAGGATGGAAAAATCTCTGAAAATACATTTGAAAACATTCTCAAAAGATTCATATTAAAATTGAATTTTAAACAGAACTCTGTAACATGTATTTTATTTGCAATAAAAAATATTTCATATCATATGTCTTTAAAAGTTAGATGGTTGCACAAGTTTTGTTTTTTAATGATTAATTTATAATATTTGCTATGTGCAAATATGGAGGAAAAACCCTACCAAAAAAAAAAAAAAAAAGCAAGCTCAAACCCTGCTTCAGATAGCCTAAATGACAATTAGAAATTGCAAGTAACTGACATCAAACATGGTTACATGAGTTCATCTGCAATTTGTTATCAAAATTACATGCAAAGTTTTTGGAAGGAATTTATGTGAAGGAAGTCTACAAGAGAGGAATGTTATTGCAACATTACAGTTGTATCTAGATTAATCCTCAATACTTTAGATTCATTTTTTTTTCTGAATTATTCACAGGCAGTTGATGTTTCAAAGTTTTAAGGAATGTCAAAGAATAGAAGAAATGAAGTAGTGATATGTATTTAGATGGGAAAAAAAGTCATAAGTAAGACTTGTCAAAAGATAGGTAAGTCATAAGAGAAAACTTGTTCTTTCTCTGAAGGATTTGCTCAATAACTACTACCAAAACACTAGATTTCTTATAACTGTGGTAAAATAAAACGCCAGCTCTAGTCTGAAGGTATCATTTGTTTGAGGTTACCATGTGGCTTGATCTCTTTTCAGAAATGACCAGAAGGCAAGACTTTTCTTTGCCTCAACTTTTCTTGTGCTGTTGTGACAAACACAGAAGTCTGGTAGGAATCACACTGGAATGACTGGCTTCTTATTCCGTGAGACACAAAAAGGTGGTTTAATAGTAAGGTATATTTCTAATATTACGCTACTATCAGTCCTAAACAAAAGTTGGTTCCAAAGTTTGCTTCCAAAGAATTCACTGACTTATACCTCATGGGATTAGACACATAATCTTCTTTAGGATTATTATTTTGTGTTTCTAGCATAATTTGTTGTACCATTTTATAATTGCAAAAATTGGTATACTATTGTTTCACTTAGATAATTATTTGACCACAGGAGCTACATCTCTAAGAAACTAATTCATTACAGGGAGAAAAAAAAGCATAATTCAAAGCAGAACAGGAGAATAAACTATCCATAAGTGTCAAGAGTGCAAATCTAATACCTACAATTTTTGTGCATTCTATCCTAAAAAATACATTTTTTAAAAAAAAAATTCATGTATTAGGTACAGTAGCTCCTATGTTCTTTGCTCTTATTTTTCTTGTGGTGCATAATATTATTTTACTGTTTTCCATCTTTTCACACAACTAAATTTTGTAAGGCCTTTTATGTGTATAATCAACACTTATTATGTACATGTGAATTATGTATTTATTATATTGAACTATGTTATATAAATAAAATGAAAAGCAAACTGCAAAATAATTTACTTCTAGGAAACTGGTAATGTAAATATAGTAAAGAAATACTAACTGGAACATGGCAGTCAAACCTGTTTGTATTCACTGTCATTCCGATTGTTATTCTACAGTAGTCTTTAGATTTTACTCTCTCTGTTCTAGCTTGGACTCAGGATTCACATCTGCAGTGAATCTTCTAATGTGCTTCACTTTACTGGACTTCTGCTCATATTCTAGGGCAACCTTTTGTGAACCCACACCTCTTCACGTGAAAGAGACATCAGCTATATCTTGGAAACATGCCTCAGGTGCTCTATAAACAAACAGGGATTTCTTCCTTGGAATCAGATTCGATCACCTTAAAATTAGTGTGGTGAGGATCACTAGGCTGTCAGCACAGAGTGGTTTGCCCATAGTGGAGGAAAAAATTGCTCACTTTATTTCTTAGCTGTATCACACTCCTCCTATCAATTTAAAAAAAAAAAAAAATAAATAAATTCAGACACATACTGCCATGCTGCCAAAAAAAGCCCAAAACTACAAACAAAACAAAGCAAACAAACAAAAAAACCCAACAAAACAAACTACAACAAACAAACAAATAAAAAGAAAAACAGAGTAAAAGTTAACTCTTAAAGAAACTTCACTAGTCAGTGTAAATATCCTTGCTCAGAAGCTAAGGTGAATCAAAGCAATAAGAAACCTGCAAGAATGATAGGTCTTAGAAGTTTGCTTACCCAGCAAAAAATAGCATTAATAAAATGCAGTTGCTCTTTGAGCAGCTGTTAATATCTGAAGGCTGGCAAAATTGCTGAGTTTAAGAAAGAAAAAAAATGTATTTTTGACAAGATAATGTGAACTCTTGCAGTTCAGTTGTATAGTTTGAAATATATTTGCCAAGTCACTGTCACTTATTTCTCTTGCTGTTTTGAAGGTCCTCCTTTTAAAGTGTCATTCTTAGTGCCATTTGTATTTATCCAGGTCATGTGTATATATGTGCAAAAAGTGCTGAGGGAAGGATGTGTCTTTTGAAAAAGACACAGAATCACACTTTTAATACCACTAGCAAAGATCAGGTTAGAGGAAAAAAAGCTACCCAGAAAAGTATGCAAGATTTTTAAGTATACAACTGACACATTTATAACCAGGTTACTGCTTCTTTTATTTCTTCCTAGGTAATAACTCATCGATATTTGTTCCATGCTCTTGTGTCCTCTTGTACTTGAGGTGATAATACTTTTGAAATTTGTACAGAGTCCTTTGTCTTGTGAATTGTTTATGAATTTTAAAATACATATTTTTTAATTGTGGTGCAATTTCCCAGTTTTCTTTCCGCATATTTTTTTTCAGAAGACAGAGTATCTCTGGTGCGGGCGGATATTAGTGGGTTACAGGCTGTCAGG
>NW_008591245.1:0-41565 GCF_000691845.1 Merops nubicus
GAAAGGGAAAGGGAAAGGGAAAGCCCTGCCCGGCGTGCAGGGGGCACCCCGCGGCCGGAAAGCCTTGTCCAACGCCGCCGCGGCTGCCCGCGCGAACCCGCACTTCCTTCCAAGCTGCCGAAACCTGAACGATGGTTCTCGGCTGGAAGATGAGCGTTTCAGTTGTTCTGGAGTTTTTGGTAGTTTTCTTCCCAGGGAACACAGAGGTTTCCTTTTCTTTCATGTCACCTTTCTTGCAACAGTTTTATTTGCTAGGACACTGCTACCACTACTTCAGCTTGTTTGCTTTTGTCTTTTGTATGGAGTGTAAACAAAGATGAGAAGAATCAGAGTCCAGGCTCTTGTGCAGGTCTCCGGGTTACTCAGATCCTTCTGAGTATCCTTTGTATCCCCATCCCTCCTCAGATGGAGGAGACAATTCTTAGTCCATAGAAGAAACAAGTAAATTGAAGGTCTGCTTGGTAAACTGTGGAATGAAGCGCTACCAATTAATAGCTATAAATATAAATAAAAACTATGGTAGAAGGTAACTGTCAGGTTTTATGTTTAACTAGAACTGCTACAGCGATGCAGCAACACACTGCATGTTTTGCTGCTGCAAAACACAGTGAAAGCACAAGCACAGTAAAGGCACTTAACGGTAAATGTTCCATTTCTTCTGGCAGTATCTGAGGCATCCCTTTCAATGTCATTTTTCTCTTGTCTCATGTAAATGAGAACTCTGTTCTTATAGTGACACAAGGATAAAACTCACTTCTTTTTAGGAGGCCTGGGCTGTATACATTTATCTTGCAGAAAACAACTAAAGACTCCAGTGTTCCTTTAAAGCAGTGAACCGATTTGAAGTAATATGCCTTTCAATTATCTGTTAAACCTACTCCTTACAAAAGCATGTTTTAAAATAACAGTAGAAGCTGTTGTGTGAAAACCTGATCCACAGTACTATTTGGTCACAAGAAATATATTGTTCAAGACTTCAAATGCCTTGAAGTATTCTGTTGTATGAGAAGTGGGGAGGAAGGAGATTGAAGATAGATTCATGTGCCCTGTCTGGACCTTTTTTACAGTAATTCTCATGAAGATTAGATGGTCGAGAGCATAGGGTAGCACTCACTTTGTTTGTATTAAGATTGTGACAGCAGGTTGGAATGAGAAGGCACACAGTAGTTGATGTGAGCTGAAGAAGTCTGTTGCTTTAGAAGTGTCTGTTACTGCTTGTAGTTCAGACTTGAGACTGACAAAAAGAAGGCAAGCCTATTTTTGTTGTATCTTGAAAAAATCCACAGTCCAGACATTCAAATTTAAGCCAAAAGCTGGTTTTATTCATGCTGGTCATATAAATTACAGATGTCACCAAACTATATACACAAAATTGTTCTTGTTGTTTTGGAAAATTATTTATACATGATGGTTTCCAAGACAAAATGACTTATCTGCAGCTTGCTTTAAATTGCCTAGATTAATGAATAGAGACCTTTCAGTTTGTTTAAAGTCTACTCCCTTGTTCACAGAGTATCTCACCACTCTGTTCTCATTCATTTGCTTTCGACTAACATCAATAGCATGGGAGAGAGGAGTGAGTAAAAATGGAGAAATGAAAGTAATATCCAGGTCTTACTGTCTCAAGGAGATTGTATTTTCTTCCCAGGTGTTTAATTGGTACATACTCAAGAAGACTGTAAGGTGCAAATGCTCAAGTGTTTTTATGTATTTTAAGATCTTTGTGTGTGTTGACTGTGTACTCTGCAGGCAAGAGCTACATCTTGAATGAGCCTGCATGTATGAAATACAGTGGCCTCTTATTATTCTATTAACAGAGGTTTTAGGGATAATACTGGGGGGACAACACTACTACTAAAACCAAATAACTCAAATCCAGCACTAAACAGTGCCTGAAAGATTAAAAAAAAAAATCTTTTAAAAAGGCAGTTTACCATTTCTGCAAAACTGAGTTGCTCTGCTTGTCAAATGAGCCTCTGAGAAGTCTGCAATGTTCTGTCACGTAGCACAAATGGCCCAGTGGTCAGCAAATGCTGAAACTCTTCAGTAACTATTTTTAAAAGCTGTTTTTCCCAGTCCCTGTTTATCAGATAGTGTCCAAACTCTGTCAGATCTGGATTTTTTTTTGTAGACTTTGATAGAATGTGCTGTAGTATTGGAGTGCTTCATGCACAAATAGATTTATTTTGATGACTGTTTTGTGAGGGGCTAGGGTTTATTAATCCTCTCTTCCAGTGACAAAATGGAGACAACCTTTTTGACAGTGCAAGTTTTGTGTCTGTTTCCTTTTGGGAACTCCCTTCTTGTCCCAGCCTTGCCTGGCTGCTTGCCAGCTTCTGGTGTGGTGGCAGATAAAAATCTGTGCTGAAGGTAGTTTGTCTCTGGAAATAAACAAATCCTGGACACTCTGGGGACCTGCAAACTCAGGGGGATGAGAATCTTTGCTTTAAAACAGAAGCTAAACCAGTGATATACAAGATGATGATTAAAGAAGCCATTTAACACAGCAAATCCTAATTTCCCCAGATAGGCTAATGTATTTAGTTATATGGTGTCCTCGGAAGCAAAACATTTTGTTCTTCTATTTACAGCAATTCTATGGATGTTAATTCTGCAAGTAAAATTTATCCCTGTGGGGCCCTACTGAAGTCAAATGACCTGCAAGCCAGAAAGATTAGGACTTTTATCATTGTGGACATCAATTCTGACTTGCAGGAGATGACTTGCAATCTCTAGGGAGAAGATTCCGGGTTTACATGGTGCTGATAACAGAAAGGGGCCCAAGAATAACATCAGAATAGTTTCCAGAAAATGCTGATTTACAAAGATGATGAAAAAAAAATATTACTGCATCTTTAACCCATCCAGTATTCACACAATTGCTAATTTTTCCAGTATGTGAACTTCAGTCAGTTGAGTAAGGAGAACTCAGCTGGAAGGAAAGAAAGAAAAGGTTAGTTCCATGGCAGTGACTGCTGTTCATTCAAAAATAACTGCAAATGAAACCTTCTGTAGCTCAAGGTAACTGCAGTATCGTTTTGACAACATAATAGAAACTGGCAAGGACCTGATCATCCTGTTTCTAGTTCTTTACAAAATATAGGAATGCTCCTTACAAGACACTGTGTGGAAAATAGTTGCAATAAAAATAATCTGTATTTTCATGGGAACTTTTGTGGTTCTTGCAGCCCATGGATCTGTATAGCATGGTTCTTACTGGAGTCTTGTGTTCCCAATGGGTAGGGGAACCTGGAGAAGGTGGGAAATAAAGGGAATTCAGCAAGACTGCAGAAAGTGTATCTTGGCAAGACTGATCTACTGAGCTGTAGGATATGCTGTCCTGCTGCATATCTTGCTCTTCTTCTTTGTATCTCACACTGTGCTTTTTTTATTGGCATTTAATGGAGAAAAAGTACTGTTTTAATAATGCAGTTTGTCTGCTTACTGTACTTAGCCAGCTCTCCACCAGGGTAGATTGTTGTGTGAATTTGGGATGATAAAGAAAAAAACCCTGTGTTTTCCTCATTTCCATTTAGCAAGATAAATAGAATGGAAAAAGGAAGGAAGGAAGGAATTCTTTAAAAATCTTCAAAAACTATTTTCTCCCCCAATTTCTAGCAGAGCTTGAAAATATTTTTAGTAAGAGCCTCCAGAAATTCATCTATCATCTAGCAGCACTGAATCACTTCACTGTGCACGCACCCTCAAAAACTACAACATGATTGTATTTGACTTTTCCAATGAATTACCAAACAGATTCTTTTTGTGTGGTTACGACCTCAAAGGATTGCAACAGTTACAACTCGTTTGGAAGCTCTGGAAAGAGCTGGTTTGAGAATTGCTGTGCATGCTAAAAGAAACTGAAAATGTTTGAAACCTGATGGTAAACAAAAGTGAAGCCAACTATTTTTTTAACTGCCAAAACTCTGGGAGATGCAAGTTCGTACACAGCTCACAAATGGAGTTTAAAAGGTCAGAATTGTCTCAGTTCTGTATAAGCCAAACAACAAATGAGTGGGGACATGTCTCAGATGGGGTGGGGGTAGATTTTAATGCAGAATTTTCATTCAGGATAGTATTTCAGGTTTAGCTGAAGATGTCATGAGTGCTATCAGAGATAAAGATGAAGAAACGAAACAAGATACTTTGCTCTTGACCAGATCTTCAGCTTGGTGTGTATTAAAGAACTCTGTTTGTATATAGTGTTTAACTGTGTTTCCAAGCATTGTCAGACAGGATTCTGGTTTAGTTTTGTTCTCTTTGTGGGTGAGGCAGAGTGTTTACAGAGAGGCATTTGAAGGGGAGTTGACAGGCTTTTGAATACATAACCATCTGAAGATCATAAATCATTGAACATGCAGGAAACCAAGAGTTATTATTGTAAAAGCAGATTTTGTTTTAAAGCTGTAAAGGCCAAAATTGTGTTCCTGATAGAAGTCTGCTGGACAAATTCGCAGTGGATACACATCAGTGCTCTAAGTACTATAAGTCACAATGATTCTGAAAATGGTTTCTAGTCAGTAAATAAAAGAGAAAAAAATTTTAAATAGGACATTGGTACAGTATTTTCCCACTCTCTACTTAATGAATATTATTCTCAGTGAGAAATTTTAATTTCTCACTTTGGTATCCCATGTAGAAACTTGCAGTCTGGAAAAGTTTTGCAAGTTTGCTAAACTGAAAATCTTTATGTTCCTTGTCCAGCTTCCCTGAGCAAGTGAGGTCCTATGTGCTATCTCCAGAATTAGTGTCATCGTTATGTATTTGTCAGGGTAAAGGCTTCATTTGTGCAAGAACTCTGCGATCTTTTAATTATGACATTGATGGTTCTTTGGCCAGTGTGTCAAACAGTTTTATATAACACAGCGCTTCCAAGTATGCTTACAGCATCCTGTCCTGTTTAGAATAGGAAATGTCTGCACCATCATTTCAGAATGCAATATAGCAAGTGATGAAAGAGCTCTGTTTTCTCACAGTTCTACAAGCAGCCTTTTTATAAGCAGTTGTGTCCCATTTGCTTAGTATTCACTTATGAATGGAAAAGTTTACAACATACGGCTGTTTCGATCACTGTGGGACTCAGGTGTTCTCTCAGCACAGCATAAACACTTGGAGACATGGGAAGAAGATCTGATGGAGAATGTGGATCTGAAGAATCATTTAAGCTTAAAAACAAAACAAAAACACCACAACAATAATCTTAAAACCAACCTAAATCCCTCTAACTTGATGCATAGCAATGGAGTATGGTGAATGCTAACTCAATTAGTTAAGCCTGTACTGGGGCTTGCTGGTGGCTCTGTGAGCACACACCAACAACCTGGTACACATTTTAAAATGTAGGAGATAGGACCAGGGGATGAGAGGGTAAACCTGACTCTCTAATATGAGCTGCTGGAGAGAAAAAGGAGATAAAAAAGATAAGTAGATCAGAGTACTGTAAAGTCTGCATTCAGTTTTTACGAATGTTTTGCCCCATGGATGGGAAAAGCACTGAGGAGGTGAAGTTCTTCCCTTTCTTGCCTTTAGTTGTCCTTGACCAAGTAAAAACATGCAATGTGTTGCTATCCCAAACTATTTGAATGGGGGAAAGGAGGGAGGGAAAACTGAAAACAGTATGTAAATTTAGTAAAAATAACATTTGAAGTATAATACAGCTGTAAGGATACTTACATTTTGGAGACTGGGATAAACACAGCAGGAACATAACCTTTGCCTCCTCCCTCTGAGGGCTTTGAGACTAAAAATAAATATTGGAGTAATTAAATATTGCCTAGTCATTTTATTACTTATTTGAAATTTATTATCTGTTTTAAGTGCTGCAGATCATAATATATTAGCAATGTCCCTGCTTATGTTTAAATAAGCAGAAAATTTTTTAGAAGACTGGACTTTTATAGGCAAAGTCCATTGAATTAAAATGAAAAGGAAAAACTTCTGTAGCCTTCAAATATTTTTGATTAGTGTAGGAATTTGAATTTAAAAGGAATTGTAACCTTTTATACTGAAAGTTCAGAAGAATGTGCATTGTCTATTAAAAAAATCAAGGTTTTGAGGGTTTCTTAAAGAGAAAGTGTGTTTGATCTGAACATGGCCTAACTTGTAAGTTGGACAAGAAAGCATGGGCCTGAATGTATTTGGAGCCATTCTTGTCTAGCCTTCTTCTATTTTCCAGTGCAGTTGCCAGGGACTTTGGGGAATTTTGTCTGCTACAGTAACTTTCTAATCATGCAGTATGTTGGCAAAAGGCAGTGCAGATAAGTGACCTTTATTATAGGGTTCCACCAAAGGAAATGAAATAAAGGTCTTCCAAGCTGTTTGAAAAATGGAGAATTTCCTTGAAATTAGAGACAACATTCTACAGTGTAATACAATTATTAGTCAAATAAGCAGGCTGACTTTTTAGTGTCCTGTCCTTTGAACACCTGAACACTGAATTGTGTAATGCATCAGTCAGGAAAAAAGTCCTATTTTTTGACTCTTTCTACCCTAAGATCTATTTCTTAGCTTCTTTTAAATATTGTTGTCGTCACCTCTAATGTAACCTCTAAGACCAGGGACATATTTACAAAATGAAGCTGTCTAAATGATAGATGTGTTAAAGCAAGTTCTCTTGATGCTGATTAAAGGAGGCATCTTAATCTGTTCTTTTTTTCCTCTCCCCCACATTCCTCAGTGTCTCTCGACTTCGCAGCTGCTTTGCAGAAAGGGGAAATGGAGAAATGGAGCCCAACCTTCATTTGGCTGACAGCTGTAGTGTTTGCCAAAGGCCTTATCTTTGGGAATGTCTGGATACAGATACTTCAGAGGGTTTTCAGGAACGTTGTCTGCCATAATAACTTTGTAATCACGCAGTATGTCGGCAAAAGGCAGTGCAGATAGGCGACCTTTGTTATAGGGCTCCACCGAATGGAAGGTTACATCTCCTGTAAAAACAAAGGCAGTTGTGACATATTATTGCCTTTCTTTTGCAGTTTACACTGGTGTGGGTTTTGCCTGTTCATACCGAGGTTAGTATCTTTCATGATAGACTTTCTGCACACCCAGAAATGAATTTATAGCCTGCAGTAAGCAGGTACACCTCTTAATCTAGTTAATACAAAGAACTGACAGGTAGGGTTTCAGAGTTTTGGTTTGTGCTTCTGTAAATGTGATACTTTTATCTTGCCCAAAACCATACTAAGACATGATACACACGAATTTTGCTTTCAAACCAAAGAAATCTTGGCTGCTGTATTACAGGCGTGTTGCAGAGTTTGCAGTTTGTTTTAAAAAAAAAACAACTTACCATTTTCTAACTGATCCACCCAAGTAAAGGTAATTCCACCCAGATTGCTTTCACTAAACCTTAATAAAAATGTTCCTGGTGTCTTGTCTTTGAGCAAGATTCGTTCCTTCTCTTTGCTTACAAATCCCATTACGTACCTGAAGTACAACAGGAAATCACAGGTTTACTTTTGGAAAAAAAATACAGACTTCAATCTGTGCAATACATCTGGCCAAACTTTATATAGGTGTTCAAATCTTGGTTACAAAAGCTTTACAAGGTCTTGAAGCTATGACAAAAGCTTCACGTGAATTACATGTGGAATATGGCATTGAACACAAAGTACTATGCAGCATGATGAAATTTATCCCAGTACTTGACTATACACTGACAGAACTCATCAATGGCTCTAGACCTGCATTTTTAAGAGATTCAACAGTGTTCCCTGTTACCAAAAAATTCCAGAAGTTATAAATAGGAAGAGGGAGACAGAAATATTAAACTTTTTGCAAATTCTCTTCTGTATAACTGAAACTGAGAGTAGTAAAAAAAAAAAGACAAAGCAGAGAGAGGCCAATATACAGCGGTTTCCTTGTTGCTCACCCATCAATCCAAAGAGGAAGAATGTGTTTTTTAATTAAGTCCAGGATAGCTTCCAGCCAAACCCAAAAGGTAAAAGACTTTCCAGGCAAATGCTCCTAATGGTTAGAAAACAAAATCAACACACACGAAAAGAGAATGGAGCGTACTGTTACCCAACATGTGTATGACATGGCTATCTCAGTTACTTAAGAGTAAACTAATCTGTTCAAGCAAGAATAACAAATCTCAGCTGGTGTTTTGAGTAATGTGCCTATCTCAGCCTGACATAAAAACATGATTTTTTTTAAGATCTATGTTGGAAGCGCCTCATTTTTCAAGGGGGAAAAAAAAAATCACAATCATCGTTTCTTTGTGGTTATGAAATAACATTTAGAGAGAAAGGATGATGGGGAAGTTGACCTTCCTTCCAAGGTTCTATGCTTGTTTAAATAACATAATATTAATAAAAAGAATTTACCCTTCTTTCTCAGTAACTTTAATTTTCCTCAGCAAAGTTACTGAAGATATCAACAGACTTGAAATAATTTAGGTCACAACTGAGCATATGAAAAAAATTACTGTATGCTTTATGAAAAATGCATTGTGTGCTTTAATAGCACAATATATTGATATTTTACAGAAATATACAGGGCACACTATAATGACAGTTTCTGATATCTGTAGCAATGGAACTAAGCAGATGTCTTACCCCAAGCTTTATAGTTTTCCTAGTTATTTTTACAATGAATGTGACCAAGCTGGGCTACAAGTCCCACATCTGGCAAGTGGGGAATCTTATCAGTAGCATCAGAAAGACAAGTCATCATCAGTTAGGCACAGATGTGGGGTTAAGAGAAAGAAGAGTCCAGTTTTACTTTTGGAACTGTACCTTACAGAACTTTGCCCAGGATAGTTGATAATCGTTGTAACTGACTTGTTGTCCTAAGAGAGAAAAAAAGCAGCACACACAAAAAAATAAGAAAAACCCCTCAGCAAATAATGAGTCTATTTTTTTTTCTGAAGTAGATATAATTTGGTATCTGTATAGTTGAGGGTGAAGAAGTAGAGGAAGATGTACAGTACATCCAGACTTGGAGAGGGATTGGAAGGGGCATGCTAAGGGATCGTAGATCATATGTTTCTGTCCCTTTTAAGTAGCTAGTAGTTTTGGGAATATTAGTCTAAAGTAGTCTGAGACTTGGTTTCTGCAATACTGTGTGCTCAGTTTTCAGCCAGAGTGCTGTTTCTCTTTGCCTTCACTCTATCTTAAGCTTCTGTACTTTAAACCAATTCATTTTTTCTTTCTAATGATTCCTGCTAATTTACCATGGCACCTCTCAACATTACTACCCATACTAAACAAGAAATCTACCCAAGGAGGCCAGTCTTTACTTCCCAGCTTTGAAAGCAATAAAAGCAAAGATTCCCCTGTCTTCGACAAACTCTTCTGTTCTTGCCCAACAGTAGAGGTACTATTACACCCTCAGCTTGGACTTTCTTACAGCTCACAATATATATTATACTTTTTTTCTTTTCCAGAAACCAACAGTGGGGTGTTTTTTGTGGTGTTTTCTTTTTCCCTTCTGTTTTTTTCTCCTGCCAGCTTTCCCCAGGGCCTCTCCCTTCTTGGGATGGTGAGATCTAAGTGTTCCATAGCTCATGCTGCTGAAGTTACAGGGCCTCTTTGCGGTGCTGTCACTAGTGAAGGATGGGTCCCAGAATTAAACAGGCCTACACAGATGGGTACTTAAAATGAAACCCAAACCAAACCCTGTAAGCAAGCAAAAAGACTTCCTTTTGATTTCAGATGCATGAGATAATGACTTGCTAAGCAAACAAAATAACATCACAGTTCAGTGTAACTCTGATGCCCTCTAAGTTTAGCAGCCTGGAAGTTCAGAAGTTGAATCACTTTGTGGTAAGAGTAGCTGACATGGGCTTTTCTTGAAAGAAAAAAAATGTCATTGTGGCATTTTTGAAGTCAGCTCTGGAAGTGGAGGTCATGCTTGAAGTCATTACCTATAACTATCAAATCTAAGAGCCCCAAAGCAAATAAAATCTGTGTATTGCTACACACTTACCTGTAAGTTTCTCTGCCAGCATGTTGAGCTGCTCAGAATTGAGTCCACGACCAACATAGGATGAAAATTGCCAGCTCAGTACTTCTAAGAGCTGACTTAAAGGGGCAGCAGGGGGATTGTTGAAGAAAGACAAATTCTGCAACAGAATTAGTGCTTTGTTTAGACAGTTAGCAATCATGAAATGCACTGCAGGCTGTAAAAGAAGGCTGCAAGTACTGAAGCAGAATCTGGAAGTGTTAGAAATGTGATGTGTTTGTGGGGGGTGGATACATGGGGGGGAATATGTGCTGGCCCTCCCTCCTGCAGCCACCCAGCAAGGTCCACTTGGGTGCCTGAGCAGAGCTGTAGGGAGAGATTCCTAGAATGAGTGAGAGGCCGTGTATGAATCTTGGATGGTAAAGGACCTTGCTGTGTGTCTGCTGGCATCTTATCTTAAGACTCTGAAAATATGCTTAAATCCTCACCAAGAAATGCAGATATTCTCACTGTACTTTAATATGTTTAGTGCAAGGAAATCTTACATGGTTATGTCCTCATTTGGCAATATACTGTTGAATTGTTTGGCTCACCTTAGGTTTTTGTTTTCTGGACAGTAATTTAATACACACTGAAGACTGTACAAAAAATTCTTTGGAGTGTCACAGAGTGATAATGACGTTCAGGCTGATGGTCAGCTAGCCTGCCATCACTCTTAGGTGCATTCCATGGCAAACTGTCTTAACCTTTGTTTAATAACTACTACTGTAGCCTCCAAAAAGGAAGGTTAAGCATGCCTACGGTTTTATGTCTGGGCAAGGAAAAAAAGATAATGACAAACAAGATTAAAGTAGTATGCTGATAAGAGTGTATGTGAAGAAAATAAGGCAAATTTTGGAGGGAAACACTGCCTTTTTATAATGAATATATTCAGTAAGTGAATAATAGAAATGTGAACATGCAAAAAGTCAGGACTTGCATACTAAAGACCTACCTGAGGATCATTGGTTGACAGATTGTACCAAATAATAGAAGCCCATGCGTTGGGTAGTTGGCTGACATTGGAAATCATCACCACAGGCAAAGAGCTGGTCTGGTGGAAAGAATGAATGCAGTATGTAAATGCTGCTGAGGAAAGCACTAGTGCTGTGTTATGCTTTGGTTTTTCAGCCCCCTCTTCCATCCCAAAGCATACGTTTCTGTCCAGAAGTTCTGGAAATCTTGTGTCTGCTTATGATTACTGCTGAATATAGCATCTATGATAGATGGACTCATGGCATAACATGCTTGTTCTACAAGGTGCTGGAAAATGCCTCTTATTCTTGTCCCAGAAAATCTGGCTAGAATACTTACTTCCAAATTTATAGTCAATCCATACAGGCAGACCTGTGTTTCAAAGCTGATGGAGTGCAGTTCCTCAGTCACCATGTGAGGGCCCTGAGGAAGGAAGTTACAGAACTGTGAATTGTACAGTTGGCACTTAACACTTTTTTAGTGATCCAGCTGCTGAGATTAAACAACTCTGAAAGAAAACATGTATCAAATATATCAGTAGAACAGGAAAAGAAGGAAGTGAAGGAAATTGTTTAACTCTGACATTAAATTAGTCCAGGAGTCTGGTGGTTTATTTTCTGATAAATCAAATAAAAAATAAAAAAAAACCAGTCATGACACTGCTAAAGTACTAATTTTAAACTTTGAACTTTTGCTTTTAACTTTTTCTAAAATGACACAGATTTGCACACAAAAATTTAACAGGTTATTTTTGGTATCTGATTAACATTGTCTCCATCATTTAACTTTCTAAAGTTTCTTTATTGATTGATAATTCTAATTTAAACAAAGGTATTAAACTTTAAGAAGGAACAAATTAGAAACAAAACAAAAAGTTACAGCTTTAATGACCCTCATCTAGGTACACAGATTTAGTTTAAGTATATTTAGATGGTACTAGTTTTGAAGTAGAAGTCTAAATCATTAATCCAAAGTAAATCTGTAAAAAACAGAGCTTTTCTTGGATAGGAAAAAAAAAATACCTGTTTGTCATAGTTGATTATCAAATTTGTAAACAAAACAAGCATTTTGTTTTGATTGCAAACAGCAATGCTCTGTAAAGATCCAAATCTCTGCCCCTTGGGGAAAGGATCTTTAAAAATGCATTTCCATCCCCAGATACCCAAGTATGAAAATCTTCTTGTTCTTTTCCTGTTTTTTATTGTTGTTGGTTTTCCTTTCCCCATCACATATTTGTTTTGTCAGACTTTCTTAAAAAGAAACTAGGTCAAAAATCCCAAATCAAAATGCTTCCATTTACTGAAATCCTCTGCTTTTGGTCCGTGTAAATTAGAACTATTCCTTGGGAAAGTGCCTTGTGGCTTTATCTTTCCAGGGAGCAGGATGTATACAGGCCACTGCAATAAAAGATATTGTATAAATGAGGGATTGAGACCACAGGAGAGTCTCAGGTATCTAAATAATAAATCTGCATTGCAAAGGGAAAATCCAGCTTAGAGCCAAAGGCTTTTAAATGAAATACTTGTCTGTTCAATGGATGCAAATGTTTTAATGCAGGTAGAATCAATCCACTCAACTTTTCAACTTTTTTTGTTGACACAAAGTTGAAAAGGGTTGGTGAAACTCCTCTCTCCCTCCCTGTTGCCATGATTTTGCAAAACCTCACATTTTTCTCATGGAAAAATGACCTAAGCAAAAAGATGTACCTGCATGAAAGGACAAATCTCAAATATGGAGAGCTACCACTTTTTATTTTTTACAAGGCAAGTCATACTTACCAACTACACTCTCAGCTTACTAAACATCCTATAACAAACCTAGGTTTTGAATTATTATAGTTGCTGTTAGAAATACCTTGTTCATGCTAATAATGACTTCACAGACTGTGATTTGACTAAGGAGAAGCTCTCTTTGAGGAAAACAGTTAGTAGGGAACCATGTCACAGCTCAGATGCCCCAATTCTCCCCAGCCCTATGTTTTCTGTAGTTACAAAGGCATAAAGTGTGAAAAGGGGAGTAAAATGCTACCAAAAAAAGTAGAGCACCAACATTTTTACACCTAGCTATGTTTTTGCATTTCTTTGTCTTGATGCAAATGACTTTGTCAGTAGCAAAGTAATTGGGAGGTGAGCCTTGAGTTTCAGTCTTGCTAATCAGGTTGCAAGTTACTGTGTTCAGAAACTCTGAATTATCTTCAGAGTATCTCACAAGTACCGTTTCCTTTAGGTTTTTGGTTAAAATTCTCCATGCTGATCAGATCTTTATACTTAAAGACTACTTGTAGTGACCTTTGTGCTTGTGTAACTACATCTATTTGGGCTGTGATATAAATGATTTTTTTTTTTTTTTAAATAAAACTTGCCAACATAACTTTACCCTCAGCACTTCCACTGTGCAAAGAAATTGATTGAGGGGTTCTTATACCTTCTGCATCTCTGGCAGGAGGGGAATGAATGAAGGCAGTACCCTTCTTGCCTGTAGTTCTGATTTGTGCCTGTGGTACTTAGGGCACTTGGGGGAATCGTGCTTAGTAGGAAGCCAGAGCTGAGAAGAAGGACATAGGGTAGAGCTGTGCAGATGGTGAGGAGATGAAGCAGTGGTGGTCTGGATGTGGGGGGTGCTGCATGTCTCTGAAACCTAGGTACTGCAAATTTGTCATGTTTGTCAGGGCTAACATGTCATGGTACAGTGCCACCACCAGAGGGGAACCTACCACCGCTTTCGGAGGAGTGTTGCTGAAGGAGGCACACTTTTGGTCCTGGCTGAGGCAAGGAAACTCTTTGATGCAAACACAATTATATCCTTACTTCAGCTGTAAACTTGGCTAACAGACTATATATTTAAAGGACCTACAGGAAAAATTGTTTCAACATAAAAAAATCAAAAAGTTTATTTTTTTTCAAAATAAAAATGCCCAAAATAGCAGTCTCAAAGAGGAACACATACATTCAGGTTATTACCTCCTACCTTCTGTTGTAACTTTTTAAACATACATATTTAAGGCATGTAATTAAAATTTGTATGACTAGTTCTGAAAAGTTCTCATATGATAGTATAATTTGGATCTTATACTGATTATCAGGATAACAGGTATTTCAAAATCTAACATACAGTTTCTCTTTCATTTAAGTAAAATCCAGTCTGAAATACTTGTGAGTAGTCAAAAATAACATGTAAAATAAATGCACAAACCTCATTTCCTTTGCTTCCAGCACTCGATTTCATTTCTTTGGGTTGCTATAAAGCAAAACAGTATTAATGTGCTAAAGAAACTAGGCAGAGGTATATTATACAGAACATTATTTGTAACCATGATGTTCTTAGTATAATAAGATTTTATTTGCAATATATAAATACACTTTAAAGAAGGCTCTGTCACTATGCCTTGAAAAGTCTGTTCAGTGATTAGTCTTTTGATATTGAAACAGAATTTTTTAAGAAACTAAGTTAATGTAACAAAGAGTTAATTAGGGTGCTTGCAAAGTGTATAATACAAAAAAGGACTAGAGACCATCAATCTGCCATCTCCTTTTGCAAAGCTACACTGATGCACTGCATCTGTGGTTAAGCCAAAAAAAAAAAACCTTAGGTGAGGGAGTCTAGTCAGAAAGGATGACTCACTGGGATACTAGAGAACTTACAGAAGCACTACTACTAGTCTCTGAGAAGACTTTTTTTGCAGGCATTACTTTCAACCAGACCTAAGGCATTCAATTTTATATTTCCCCTAGACAAAGGTGGTGTGGTTTGGGTTTGGTTTTTTCTTTTGCTTGTATTGTTTTTTTAAATAAAACTCAGTTTCTGAGAAGCTGTGTAATTCAGCATGATTAGTCTTTTTTTTCCTGGCATTAATTAGGATTTGCTTTGTCATTTCTGTGAAAACATATCTCATTTTATGGAATGGCTACAGTGTGGAAGGCATCAAGAGGTTCTAGGAGCAAGCTTTCTGTATAAGGGGAAAGAAAATGAGTATAGACTTGAAAGTAATACAATTCTGCCTGCCTAGTTTTTAAAGACTCTTTTATTTCTTTACGAGAGGTGCCCAGCAGGAAAAGAAGCAGTGGGACTTACCAAATGTCTGAATTCTACTGACAGGCTTCCATTGGCAGATTCATCCATGTTCATTGCTTTCATGTGTGTGCCACACAGGATGAATCTCCGGTTACTACGGGGGACAATACACTTACATCCTCAAATAATAACATATTGGGCATTTTAAGAAACAAGGTATTTTATTTTCTTACCTTACAGTTGAAACATTCCTAAAACAGAGGAGGGGCGAGGGGACGAAACGGATTGTGAGTCAGTAAATGTGTAAGCCATAACTTGTACAGCAATTTTTAAACTAAAGAACTGAAATTTGTAATGTCCAGTTAGACTTTTGTATGTTGCCAGATGCAAGTAGTGTATTTTCTCTAGCTTTTTTCCCCCCATTGGATTGATATGTGGGCATTCAAGCTGCAGTACTAACTGCTTGCATGCCTGTGCTCGGGACAATACGAGCCTGTGTAGATAGCTCATGGTGTACTGGGAGGATGTGTCCACAGCACCAAATCAGACAGCATAAAGATATTGAAAGAAACAGTCTTGGTTTCTCTCCTGCTCCTTCCCCACTGGGTGTTTTCCTTCTTTCTTTTGGGCCACATGTGTCTGTGGTCAAGGTGTTTTTTATGGGCCTGCAGAAGCACAACAGCCAGGAGAAGGGAGGTAGCTGGTACCTGTGGCTGGGGGTGGTGAGGACTTGGATCACCTTTGCTGATTTTGAAATTCTACCTTGACAACAAATCCTTTGTCCCATGTTTTATCAAGCTAGGTTGCCCTGACCTATTTGTAACCAAGTTTGCCCTACAGTACTAGGTGTTGCACAGAATACCACCCCATGCTGAGAGAAGATACATCAACTCCAATAGAAATACTCCAGACAGATTAATGCTGTTTTCATAAATGCAGCATGGACAGGCTCTGAGATGCTTTTTGCTCAGGAAACTACAATCAACCAAAGAAGCTGGGGATCCTGGTCATTTGGGACCATTCTGAGAAGTAATGGGGGAACCAAAGGGGAACCAAACACCTTAGAAAGGAGCAGTATATGTAGCAGTCTTAATCCCAGGCAGGGGTAAAACTGTAAGTGGCCATTGTTGCTAATTACAGCACAATTTTCAAGACCAAGCTTCATGTACTCCTTGGAGCTGCTGTGTTGAAGGTACTCAGCCTATTAATATAAGCAGAGATAAGTGGGATTTGAAAGCTAACTGTCCTATAAATGCAATACAGTTTCTTTTAAAGTCTTTGTGTGATAACACTATTTCAGCCTGATGAATTTTATCTAAACCTTGAAACTAATCTTAATGTGCTTCTTCCCTCCAATTTGAAAACATCAATTTGACATAGCAGCTTTTTTTTTTCTTTTTTTAAAAAAAAGCACAAATCATCCACATTAAGAAAAGAAAAGCAATACTCTGCTGTTTTAACTGGTTGGGTTTTTTTGGTTGAGTGTTTTTTGCCTTTTTTTTATAGCAACTTCTAAATCAGATTAGGGTAGCAATTGAAAATTGTGTTGTCTCTGTAGGGAGAGAAAAAATATCTTCACTTTAAAGTTTCTTACTTGTCAATTGTTGCTTTCACTCTGATTTGGTAGTTCAGCTCTGGCAATTTAATTAGCAACCTTCAAAACAGAAAATGTAGAAGTGAATATTAACAGAATAAAGTTTTCACCAGAAAGTATGAGAGTAGTAGCTCTACACTAAGGTATCTGAAAAGATTATAATCTGAAAACAGATTAGGCATCTAGGATTATATCATGATGTACAGGGTTGTGTACTGAGAAAAGGAGCTGAGCTGTTCCAGTGGCAGTGGATCTGTATAATCTGTGACTACACTGTAGATGTATGTGTACTTTCCTTCATGTACCTTTTCCACACGCCCCCTAAACCTCCAAGCATTCTTCTTGATGTGGGGTGGAAATGACATGAGAATTCCTCTCCAATCTTTTCAAAGTCAAGCAAGGAGACAGTGGGAGAGAAATAACTTGCCATTGATTCACCAGAGCCCCCCCAAATACAGAGGTTTCTCCTTCCTACATGTAAAATTGGCTCTGAGTATTCTGATATTGGCTTGTATGATGTGGGTCATTATTTATTCAGTTTGCCAAGTCACTAGAACAAGAATTCCATGCATACAGAACCCTGGAGGTGCTGACTTTTGGCCATAATTTTCTTTTCTTCCTCAAGCTGATTTACTCTTTATTGCCACTTCTTACAAGAAGTGACAGATTCTGTGGCCTTTATATCCCCATTCCAGAAAATCTCCCTGGAATCCACAAGATCTCTCACACTTGATGGTTCACTTCACTTTCTAGATTCTCCTAGGATAAAATATAGTACACAATGAAGAAGTTTATATTGGATTTCTTTTCCTTACCTTAACTTAACAGTGAACTGTATTAAAGTTTTAAGAACCATTGGTCTCTGGGGATGTGTTGGCATGCAGGGCTGCCTTTCAACCACGAATGAACTGTGTGAAAAGAAGTGAAACAGATTGTTAGGAATATGCATTAACAGCTGTATTTGGCTGAGGAGGAAGTGCTGGTGTCTCTTAGACTTATTTCTCTACAGATGCTTAAGTGGGAGGCATGTATTCTAACTCTCAGTTCTTAAAATCATCCAGTGGTCTAACCTATAGTTGAGTTGTTCTTATAAGAAATAGGTATTTGGAAGACATCAAAAATCAAAACAAACCAAATTCTATCATCTAGAAATACCAGGCTGATAAAAATTTTGAAGACCAAAACTTATCAGAACCATAAAACAAGAGTATAAAAGTACACTGAGCCTTAGCTCCAATGAATTAAAAAATCATTTAATAATTTTTCATTATTTATAAAAAACAGTTGGCCATGTTTTGGTTTCAGATAGTCACTTGTGGTGTGTCTCTAGCATAGCTAGTACAAAAGGTAAGAGGATGGTATTTCATCTATTACAGAAGGGTGAACTAGGGGGGCAGAAGGATGTCTTGATGGGGAAGAGGAAAGACAGGGAAAAAAACTAGCACCTGTCACTTTACTTAAAAAACAAAACAAACCAAAACAAACACAACTTTCCTCAGCAGTATGTACATAACTTGTACTGAAATAAGTGGATTTTGTGAGTTCACTTAGAGTCAGAAATTGATCACAAGCCCTTAACTGCTACACAGAGGATGCCTGGCACCTTCAGCTTCTAGGAGTTTTGATGACAGCTGTACAGACTTTTTATATTGGGAACTTGGTCTTTAAAAGCCTCGGAGATTGAAACTTTATTTTTTAACCATACTGTCTCGTTGTTGCCAATAACTCTCTGAACTGACACAAATTGATGCACAATGGCTTACGCACTTCCGGAACAGATTGTAGAGCAGAAAGTTGACTTTCTCCAGCAGCTGAGGTCTTTGCACTGGGATGGGGTCCCCATCGTAAGTCAATCTGGTCAACAGTTCATCCAGTTTTTCTAGCTGCCTTCTTACTTGAAAGAGACTCTCTGCCAACAGCGTAAAACTACAGCAAGACAAAAGATGAGTTTGCAATTTTCCATGTGAAGCATTTCTTAGAACGTCATGGCTCCTGAATTTCTTGCTGAGGGAAGTTGGAATCAGGACAGTTGGGTACTTTCTAGCTTATCCAGACTCATGTCCATTCGTCTCCTGTTTACAGGACTATATAAATATATTAATAACATTACCTACTTTAAAATATAAATATTTATGCAACAGTGTCTGTGATGATTTGGAAGAAAGCCATACATAGTGCTGATGGTTTACATGCAGGACACTTATGCCAATGGCAATTCTTTCCTACAGGTCACTCATTTTGCAAAATGTACTCTTTAAAAGGATAATATTTATATAAAATGTACCAAATTACCAAGACTGAAGAAGTGTAAAAACAGTAAGGAATATCAAATCCAAATGCACTTGCTAACAGTTTAATCAGGTACGTGTGTACAAAAAGTCATATTTTTAAGCCATTTTTAACATCTTCACTGGAAAAAGCACTTCAGTGGAAGAAAAAAAAAACCCACCCACAAAAAAGGAAAAAAATGTTTTGGTTTTTTTTTTCTTCAAACCTAAAAATGTTCTTCATTGTTTTTCTTCCTCTTTTCTTCTTATTTTTTACTTCACCTTTTCCAGAAAAGATGTTTGATAAGAGAGAAATGACCAGGACTTTGATATTCTCTGGCTGCAATATCTTTTTAAATATAATGCTATTTTCTTTTTGTTTGCAATCACCTTTAAAGTTGCCATCACAGAGATTACTGCCACTCAATTCCTGCGTAGTTTGAAGTCTGGGGAGTGATGTACCTAGTGAGTCAAAGCATAAAGTGTCTACCAAGCTCCTGCCTAGACAAAACTCCCACTGTCCTCGGTGACAAACTCAGTCAGCACAGCTCTTACTCAAGCAAAACTCCCAAGGGGTTATGTATCATCTATCTGGAACAACTGTCAAACCAAAAAATGAGTGGTTGCCACGGCTCAGGTCCAGCAGTTCCCTGTAGTGTTTGTTCATTCAGAATAGCAAAGGTTGCCCACCAAAACAAATTGTATTTTTTAGTTATTTACTTGGTTAGCTGCTAATGAGTCTGCTGCTGTTGCGAGGTAGCAAGGCAACTGATCTAAAGGAATGATCACTTCCTGTGCAGCAGACTTCCTGTGGTTTTCAGTGGAAACACAAGCTCGAGGCAAGTTTACCAGTTCTGGAGCTGATCAAGCCCTCCATGGAGGGGACCCCCAATGCAGGCAATCTGCTGCCGCCTCTTCCAGTCCAGCAGCTCTTCAGTCAGCATGTTGCTCATAAGCACATCGATTTCATGAATCACACGCCCTACTTTACTGAGTACTTCCTGTAAAATAGGAAAGGTGTCACAAACTGACCACAGGGAACAGCCACAAATTTCTGCAATTATCATATAGTGTTGATTACTTTTTTTAAAAATTTTTCCATTATTTTGAAAGTAACTGTGCTAAGTCGCTATCGCTTCAGCCTCTTTAACTCAGAGGTGACTGGAATCATCACCAGTTGTACTTGAAATTAATCCTGAATCTCTATGAACTCTTCCTCAGTAAAACTTCTTTTCTGGGGGGTGGGAAGGAGGATTGTTACATTCTTTGTGGGCGTAATACCTCCAAGAACTTAAGATTTGCAAATGCTGTCAAGGTCAAAAGAGTTCTCCTCCTGTTTTGCATCATATCCCGTGCACTGGGGTTTTGCTTGCCTGCTTTTAAGCATTCAAAGTACATGGGCTCAAACAAGTGGCCTAAATGTACTGTTTTTTTGTGCCAGCAGAGAAGTGGTATGGGGAATATTTGTCATATTTACAAGTCTTGGTTGCTGAAGACAGCAAGGTACCACTGGGGAGTTGTTGGGGTTGGTTTGTTTGATTTTCTGTGCAATTACCCAATTACATTTACTTTGAATACTTTTTATTTACTTTAAAAGCTACAGGCTGACAACCAAGTTATCCATTTAGCACAGTACATAAGTGCTGTGATGTGGTGCCCTCACCTCACTCCTGAGGTTTGCAAAACCAGATCCTTGATTGTGCTGTTGCTTAACTGCCAATTTCTTAACTGCTAGTCCAAATCACCCATACCCACCCAAACATTTTGTGGATTTTTCACTCCTGTGTTATTTGTCTGCTCTTCTGAGAGAGGAGGATTTAAAAAGGCACGCGTACACGTTTGAGTATTCGGTGTGGGAATAAAGGGAGGAAGCAAATGAACCACAAATAACAAAACACGTTGCTAACCTTTCTCTTGTAGTCTAAAGTATTGAGCATCGCCTGCAATGCCAACATTTCCTGTTTAATGAGGACGCTGTTTTTGTCACTCTGCTCTGCAGGGGATGAAAAAAATCAGTGTAAATGTGTGTTGTGGGTGTATGTGTATAAGGGGAGCAGGGGGAAAAAGCCATGACCAGACTGCAGCATGAACTGGTGAAAAAATAAACTGCAGGAGATTATGTAATAGTGTATTTCATTTGAATGGACTTGCTTTAGTAAAGTGTTACGATAAGGTTTTATGATTCCACTCTTATTATGTCTATATGGAGTGGGAAAGGGCAGAAACCATAGAGATGATAGCTAGAAATCCATAAACTTCTTATTCATGTGCATACTTGTGTATTATGTACATCTGGCTTGGATCAAGGATTGATCTGTACGCTACTGAAATATGCTCGTGGTGTCAGCAGCTGGACTAAAGCTCTTTGGACTTGGTCTGAATTACGTGTCTGGCTGAAAGAATGGAGGTTACACATTTGAAACAGAGAAAGTGTTTATGGCCGTGGGGATTTCAGCAGCTGGGAGTACTGATCACTGGGTATTTCCCCCTCTCCGTAACCTTTTCTGGATCATGCATCAGTTTCAACCTTCCCCAAGCTTGCCCCGTTTGCTCTTTCACACACAACTTTTCCCCTGCCCTCGCCTTCCCCCACCTCTTGATCTCCTTCCATCTTTCGTGCTACTTTCAAAAAAGAGATTGGTGCCAGTTGTGTCTCTGCTATGCTCTGGATTGACATCTTTCTATGATGCTAGGGTAGATGTTTCAGCAGACAAGGAACTAACAGTCAGCCACAGCAGCTGCCTGCACACACTGCGAGGTACTGCCAGATGGCTGTGCTGCTGTAGAGCATTTTTTGACACTCTGAAATTTTAAGCCTTGAAAGTCAATTACGTAAGCATGTTTTCTTCTGCAAGTGGGGCAGGCTTCAGCCATCTGCATGGTCAATAATTATGATTGGCCTGATGACTAGCAAGTCATTAAACCATGGCAATTTGATCTCTTCTGATTGCTTGGCCATATCCAGCCTTAAACGTACAGGATTCATGTGTTTAAGAACTTGGATGTTTCAAGCCCAATATTTTTTTGCATGTTCAAAGGGAGATACTATGAAAATATCTGAGCAGACACAACTGGACCTCAGTTTCTTTTCTGAAGGAGATCATGCAAGGACTGTTGCCATGGACTCAGCCATCACAGGCTGGTCAAACGTGCATTCAGAGAGCTTACCAGCTGGTTATCACCACTGTGGTCAAAAAAGAACAGAAAGCCAAGTTAGAAACTAAAAAATCAGTTTTGCACAACTCTACTCTGGGAACTAAGGGCCTCTTCCACATCATGCCGAGGAAGGGCCATGTCAAAAGTGAGGAAATTGAAAAATAGGTTCTTTAAATGAATAAAAATATTACTTCTTAAGCCATTATGCAGCTTATCTGTAGAAAATAACTATACTGCTCTACAAGATCCTCTTTACCCTCTTAACCCCAAAAGAGTCATTATGTTCCAAGACTGTAACTTTATATAAACTAAAAATCCATTTTTATGTTTATGTGTCTTATCTGGGTAACACATAAAACCCCTGCAAGCTTGGGTCTAGCTGCACATTTAGCCATTTCCTACAGAATCTAAAAATTATTATAAAACCTCTTACCTAAGCTTTGTATTGTTTTATACCTGAAGTCAAATTCCTCTTGCAAGTCTTCCAAGTATTTGACATCTTGGTCAGTCATCTTTCCCAAGGAAAAGAAAGTAAAATTCTTAGGTGTACACAGAGACATAAAAGGGAATTTGTTTTGTAATGGACAAACGCACAATGTAGTGTTTCCCTTTCCTACTACTGGAAAATCCCTAAGTAGTTCTGGGAACTCTGGTTTACTATCTTATAAACTTTTAAAAAGTCAATTGAGTTACAAATACACATTTATAACTACAGATTTATTTTACTTTTTCAGAAAGCCAACTATTATCCTCTCTCCCAAGTCAAACAGTAGTTGATACAGCTTAACTGCTTCTTGTTTACTTGTTCAATGACACAGAGGAAGGTAGGAATAATTACATTTAGCCTGAGCTAAACTGAAATTATTGTGCTAATGTAAGGGTCTTCTTGGAACTTTAAAACTGGCCAAATGGATGATTTTGCATTGACTTCAATGGAAATTGGAATGGTGTGTGCAAAGCCAAGAAAGGAGACAGAGGCAGGGCTCAGAGATATTATCTAGATAATTACTTAAGGATTTGGGTATATAAATGCAACATTTTTGCTGCTTTGGCTTTTTGCAAGGGCTTGTTTTCATACGTACTGCAAAAAGTTTAGAAGGTGTTTTCTAGTAACCAAACAATGATAATTTAAAAAAAAAAAATCCACATCAAAAGAAGGAAAATAAAACTGTAGGAAATAATCTGTTTTACTTAGGTCTGCTTCTGTGCTGTTTATAGGAAGCCTTGATTGTGCCAACAAGTCAATCCTTTTGAGTTCCCTGAGAAGTGCACATTAAGTATCTGTGAAAATACAAAAACTTTTTTGCTAAATTAGGAGACACAGAATTAGCCACTTTGGTTTCCTCTCTACTTCAGAGACCGAACTTTTATATATGTAAGGTATGAAATTCCATACAAAAGGAGCTGGCTGATTTCTGTGCTCAACTTAATTACCTACTAAAACTCTCTTGTATCTAGAAATAGTTTTCATTTTCACTGCTCTTTCAGGGATGGTTGCACTTCCCCACACAGGCAGGAGCAGCATGGTAGGGCTGCTGGGTTGCACCTTTGTCTGCTTTTGCTTTGCAACCCTTATCTTCTAACTTTATACATAGATAGAGATCTAGCCTCACATTCTTCTAAACCTAGCTTTATCCTTTTAAGAGTTTCATCTCTGTAAGCTTTCTTCCGCACGTGTGGGAACACTGATGAAGAATGCTACTAGGACCTCTTTCCCCTGTACCTGAAGTGTTGCTCTCCAGCAGCACAGGACAGGTATTTCAAATGCAACATCTGTGCTGAGACTGCTGCAAAGCTGAGTGGGGCTGGGGCAGCAAAAGGGCTCCAGGCAGTCTGAATGGTTATCCTACCTTCAACTGAATGGGCAGGTATTCCCCGAGCTTTCAAGGTCTCTGTGGGACATAGCCACAGGTTTGGCTTGCCCTGCAGCAGTATGGGAAACTCCCAGAGAACTGTTATCATCAGCTCCCAGTGTTCTTCTCCCCTCACGTCTCCAAAACATGTAATTATGTCACGTAGCCCTTCAGCTTTATAAAGATCTTGGTAGGTGACTCAGAGGTCACGAAGGCTAGATACTGCTGATCCAACTAAAAGAGGTGAAGTTGCAGAAAGACATTTATTGAACCTCACATCTTTATCAAGACAGTAGATACGTTCTTACTGTACTCTGGTCTGCCTGCAACTCACATTACGGATAAGTGTGATAGCTTCAAAATAGGTAGCTCCCACACTGAACCTAGAACTGCTGTAAAAACCTGAAGATTCAGGTATATCCTGAGTAGTTAGTCTAGGCTGAGATCCTCAGAATAATGGAAAATAGTTGGCATAGCTTGTTAGCAAAAGTATTTGTGTTTCCCAGCTCAAAAATAGTTCAGGTATGTCTGTACGAAAATCATGACCGTGACTATTCATCAAATAGGACCAAAAAAATACCTGAGCACTGTTCTTGATGGCTGACACCTTGTGCTCTACATTTCTTTGTCGTTCTGAAACCACAGAGTTCTGCAGAGACTTTTCCAGCGGCCCCTGGAGCACATTGAAGAGATAATGGGTGGATGAGTAATAACAAGTGGTAGTAACTCTATTGCAAGTCCTAGCACACAGGGAATTTAGAAATTGGTCTTCAACCAGCTGGAGACTGGTGTAAACAGACTAATCTGTTTAGTTCCACAGATTTGAAAAACGTGCTGCTGTAACTTTGAAATCCAAAAGGTGGAAAGGGTGTGGGTATACTGCAAACATTAAATATTTAGTAAATTAAAGAAACTTAAACACAGATTAGTAGACATCTGAAAGACCCATGTCACGATGCTTATACAAGAAAATCTATTACATCCACAAGTGATTAAAAAGAACACATTTGACTTAAAAATTGTGTTTTGGTTTTAACCCTGTAACAATTTCCCCAAAATAGGTTTTATATGTAATTTTAAAGTTTTTTTCTTAAAGCAACATAAAACCTCTCCATGCCTTTGCAACATATCAGACGGAATGTCTTTTGCATTAATATGAATTAATGCATTCCATAATTTTAAATATACACATCTGTTTTGCAAAGAATAATCTCTTTAAAGCCTTTCCCACAGATTAAAGTCTTTGAAGATTAGCTGTGACACAGAAGTCACTTATAGCAATGTTTGCAGCAGTAGAGCCACTAAAAAAGTACAAACATGACTTTAAAGGGCACTGTTTGGCAACCCCTAGTGCACACAAATCACTCTAGTGGAATGAGAGAACAGGATTTGGTCCTATAAGCATGTGAGCAGATTTAGCATGGAGCAAATTAATGAAATGTAATTCATTACCTGTACAGGCATGCTAGCTGCAGCCAATATTCTTCTTTCTTCTCTTAAACAGTTTGAGATGATCACTGCTATATGCATGGGATTACCATGATATTTGCCCTGCAAGCACAAGTAAATACAACTTTAAAAGAATTCAGAATTCAGGATGTCCCTCTGGAAATCACCATGTGCTTCAGTGTCTAAGAGCTACAGCTTGGTGTGGGTGGAAAAGACTCCCCTACTGCTCTTGACCTTTGTTAGTGCTGGTTCAGCCTTGCAGTGCAGCATTAGTTACTGCCATTGACATAAAATATTCTTAACAATGGAGTTGTATAGATACAGCTCCAAGATGTGCATAATTTGAAGATCAGATTGCTCCACTGCTAACACAGCTGTTTTGAAAGGGCTTTCCCATCAGCCCAACCTGTGCACAATTTTATCATGTCTTCCATTTACAATATGATGTTGCTGTTAGCATGTAGCACTTCTGCCAACAAACATTTCTAAGCATATCAATATAGCAATAATGCAAGCAGAAAAGCTTCCTGGGCATAAAGCAGAAGACTTAAATCTTATTCTCTACAAACAATTTTTCTCCTTCAACAAGAGATGTGCCTAAGGTGAAGGAAGAAACAACTCTTGTCCCAAGCCAAAGAACCAAAAAATGTTTGTATTTTCATACCACCATAAATAAGGTGCAGAACTGCTGATGTGTGACTGAGGACTGGGCACAATTTGATTTAATATTGGTTTGTGCTGTATTTATCAAATTGGAATGGTTGAGGATTCTCAAGAAGCTTCTTTCATGGTGATGTATTTGTTCAGTGTTTCTCAGTATCCTTCATACCTTTTGTTCAGTATTCACATATTGTTCATTCAGATGCCCTTTATTCAGTGCTCATACAGTTTTCAGCCATTCATTAGAATTAATCCAATTCATTTCTTCTCCTGTACAGTTTCCAGTTCTGGACTTGCTATATTTCCCCCTCTTTCTGATTAGTTTATATTCTCATCTTATTTTGCTGCCACTCAGAACTTAATTTATTATTGCTTTCTCTGAATGTGGCACAATAAATTTATATAGACTTAAATTGATGCTGTATTTTCCTTTGATACCTCGTACCAATTGTTGTATCACAAAAAAAATGTGAACAAAAGAAATGTGAACAAACTGCTTCTACATGCCAACTACTACTATAAGAATGAGCATATATTTCTAACACTTTTTTTACTAGACAGACAAACCAGAATCCTCTCTGGGGTGCTTTTACATGAAATCTACGTAATCTGAATGAGTTTTTCATATGTTTTGACTTCATTTACAAGGTAAAGAAATACTGTATTAAAAAAGGTGGGTTTTAAGCGTGGAGACTTGGTTTGAGCTGCTTGGTATTAAATAGCATGCTGGTGGTTATAATGTGGTTCCAGGTAGAGACTAAGATGAAAGAAATAAGACAGTAAGGATACACTGCTGCTTTCCATGTCAAACAACAGTGCCAAAGATCTGCCATTACTTTTTTCTCCCTGCCAGCTTCTTGGCTGTGAGGGTAGTAATTGTGTTCTCGTGGCACACTTCCTTCAGCACAACTCAACTTCAGGTCCAGGAAGGTATCCACAATCCCCTTTATTGAGCATATTCCCAAGCTGTCTCTGCTTAGTGTCAGGATGTAACTTTGGGATGGGAATCCAGGAACGTGAGAAATGGCTGTGACCTTGCTGTGGAAGATTGAGTGCAGTGGAGCTTCATGTGGAAGGAAGGTAGAGGTAGGGTCCAACAGCAACAGCCAGAGCAAATCCATTGCTGCAAAGAATGTTGTGCTCCTGGCTGTGTGCTGCCAGCCCTGGTCTTGTGCCAGTCCAGTGCCTGCCTGACTCTTTAGTGAGCCAGTCCAGATTGCTAACTGGGATGGAAACCACTCACACTTTTTTACTGAATGGGTTTTCTGCTCCTCAGTGGACTGAAACTGCTCAGCAAAAGCTGAGTTTACTGTTAAGGACTAGCACATGTGAAGTCAGGAGAGGCTGGCTGGGAGGTTGCTTGGCTTGCCTTGTTACTGTTAATTTTTTTTTTCTCTCTCTCTATATATTATTTTATATTATTTATAATATTATGATGTATTATTTTTGAAAACAGGGTCCCACCTTCCACACAGATGGCTAATATAAGAGGACTGTACCACATGTTGGTATCTACAGGCTCTCTGAAGCTACAAAGCTTGAGGAGTGTTTAGTCCTGGCTTACTACTGCCTGATGGAATTTGACTGCCTTTTGTCTTTGCTTTGTGACAAAAAGGAGTCAAAAAAAAGCTATTTGACAAAGTCAACAAGAAATAAAAATGCTCTCTTGGAGCTTGAAAACGTGTCTATGTAGAAGGGACATTTAAAAAAAAAAAAAATCTTCTGACAGTGGGATGTTTTAAAATCCCCCAGAAAAACATGCCGGGTACTAGGGACTTTCCTAGCACTTCTAGATACTATTCATATGCAAAACTTCTAAAAAAAAAATCATTCTGTCTCGTTTTCTTTGCTTCATCAAGACAGAAAGCCATCTGAATCAAGAGGTCAGGTGGAAATTCACTTTTCTTTTTGAAAATAAATAAGTTGTAATGTTAAATAACTATTACTAGAAGTCACGATAACCAGTAAGTTTTGACTCCATTAAAATAATAACACTGATTTTTTTTTTTTCTCCCTATGTTTTATACTTCTCAGAGGTAATTACACTTCAGAATGCACCACTCAGTATTCCCTTATTATCCATCTACTGCCAACTCTTGCTGTTCTGCACTTCCATCTTGTCTTTGGTTTTGGGCAGAATTTGCTCAAGATAACCTTGGCTTCTGAACGACTAGTTGAAAATTATTTCCTGTCATTGAAAGAGTAGTACAAGGTGGAAAAGAAAGGAAATTTAACCAAAAAAAGCCTTGAGGTGGGAGAATACTAACTTAGTGTGACACGAGCATTGGCAGCCAGGAAAAAAGGATGTGGATTCTGTAGTTATGCATAATTATAATATTAATATATTTATGGGTAAAACTTTTAACTGTCTTTTCATGAATACCAGCAAAGAGAAATTGAGGATTCACTTTTCATCTGAAGGTTGAAATGGAAAGATTAGTCTTATCTGTTAATATTACTGTAATTCTGTTGTTCTTATAAATTTTTTTTCTCCTCTCTTCCATTTTGATGAGGTCTTCCATAGAATGATTTACAACAAATGATCTTATTTGGACTGTCTTCTTCTCAATAACTACCAGCATGATGATAAATTTAATCAAACAGGGGAAATTCAACTTTCATTCTGAACAGGTGAAAATTTTCTGTGAATGCTGATGACATTTTCTTGGGAGAAAACCTTCCTACCCCTGCCCAGCATGCACTCTCTGTACGCCAGAGACATCTGTTGTGATAATATCTTACTAGATACTGTCAGTATCTACGCAGAGTTTAGACCCTTTTGCCAAATTTTAAACGAGCTTGAGCTATTTGGGATATGTTCAGATGCATGAAACGGGGGCTGGGGAAATGCAAGATTTGATTTTGCAAGTTGCAAGATCATGGAGAAACTTTAAAAAACATATTGTGGCATTTAAAATACATGTGCTTTTAAAAAGAACACCAAACAGCTCTCAGTTTTAGTATCTGAAATGTACTGCTTTTCCTGAGATGAAAGAAATCGAGACCAGAGATTCATTATCTCACTCTTCTTCAATTTTTTTTTTAATTTTCCAAAATTTAGGTTATTTTGCTCTGGGCAGCTCCATCACAAAGTGGATCACTCCCACCCATAGTAGTATTGGCCAGCCTTCTTTCATGTGTCAAAGGTCTATATAATGCACACATCTATAAATGAATATTTATGCACTACTTGAGTATCCTGACTGTAGAGCATTAGGTATTAGTGACTGTTGGTGTCTATTTGTCATGTGCTGTGAAACCTTCAGAAAGTCAGTCAGGGGTTTACCTGGTTATCTACTGGCTTTCAAGGTGACCTAGAAAGGACTTGAGTAGGTTTTAATGCTTTCTAATTCTGAGAAAGCATTTCAGAATTTGTTTGGGTTTACTTTGCTTTTCTCTTTTTTTTTTTTTTTTTTTGGACTATCAGAAACATCAGCTGTATATTTTTTTCTTTCTGCTTGAGCTTTTCGATTGTATACAGTATGAGCTTTACTTGGAAGCCTGGAACCATTAACTAGTATAACTGTTGATGTATTTGTATAAGTGGAGTGAATATTTAAAGCAGCTGATGGAAGGGAGGTGGGACACAGAGAGGAAAGAGGATTACAAAGTCAAGCAAAAATACATTGCCTTCCCTGTTGCTCACTTGTGATAAGCTTATTTTACCAAGTCTGATACTTGGTATCTTTCTGGATAAGCAGCTATTTCATCTTTCATACAATTAAAAAATGAGGAGAAAAAACCTGTCTATTTTAATTTTGAAAGAAAAAACCTCCAGTATAGTTGTGTATCTCAAAGAAATGTGTGGGTGGGAAGGCATAACCATACAGATTTATTTCCCATTTTCACCTTCAAATATGCCAAACAACATTTTGCCTTGATTTATTTTCTATCTCTGTTTTTGCATCCAGGCAGAAAGTCTAATGAAGACAATACTCAAATACACAAAAAAGAGTCAGTCCTTATGTTAGCCTGAGATAGGTAAAGTGCTTGGGAGGTTTTTTGAAAGCCTGTAATTAAACAGGCAGTATTCTTACTAAAATAATTCTTTTTCTAGTAGAAAGATGGCTATTTTATGTAGGTCTTTAAGAGGAAGTACCTGTGACACTATCTATTTAGACTGCTCTTGTTAGATTTTTATTTTTAGATTTCCCTTTCCCCCTCTCAGAACACATGAGAGAACTTAAAGGCAACCTCATTGTTTTGGACAACTCCTGTGATGTGTGGGAAGTCCTAACACACAGGTTTGTAGTGTTGTATTTCTTTTCTCGTATCCTATAATGCATAACTTCCAAAAGCTCATAGACTTTTTTGAGGCATGTGCAACCAAACTGCAATATTCAAAGCTGTAAAAGCATCGTGCATGAGCTGTGAAGATGGAGCTTTGTTTTTCTGTCCCTCAGTTTGCACCCAAATTCCACTGCTGCATCCCTCCCAGCAGACATTAAAACCAGTCAAGGAAGAGTCTACAGAAACAGCAGATTTCTAAGCAGGTAGGGTGAGATGCAGCTACAGAAAATACACATCTGTAGATCTCACCATCAGACAATATAGCTGTGCTGCTGGGAGGGGGGTGTGAATAATGTAATAGTGCTTCTTTTAAATGTGATTTATTTCAGAATAAATAAAAGTATAGTGTTCCCTATGAAAAAGGGTAAAGCAGCAGAGGAGGGAGAGGACTGATTTTTTTTTTTTTTTTTTTAAATCCTCCCTGCTCCATCTCCTGGACACAAAGACCTGAGTATTATTAACTAATCTCTCAGGCAGATGTTTGACTGCAACTGGGCCCTTAATACTTCAGAATGAACAAAGCCCACAAGAGGTTGTTTATTTTGTTTGCTTGTATTTTTATTTCTGTTTGTAAGTAAACTCTTATTTGTTTTGTAGAGCCAAACTGAAATATTTATAAACGGTTAGGCTTGCACTCTTTAAATAGTAACTAGGAACTCAAAAATATTGTGGGGTTTTTATTAATAAATAATTTTTTTTCAGTCTCATATCACTCCTTTTGAAAACTGCTTCTCAGGCTGCTGTGCATTCACCAGCCTGCAATCACTAACAGTAGACAGCAAGCTGCTTTAGCATAGACTTCTGGGCAGGGTTTCCCATTTGCACACCAAATTTTTTTTTTGTAAACAGCTTTAACAGTTGAACTGGAAAACTCACTGGGGGCAAGATGCTTATATGAAAAATCAATCTGAATTGTATTAGACAGCAAGACACCCTGGTTCAAAACACATTTCCTACTGTAATTTCTTGCTCTGATGTCCTGGCAGGTTACATGAGCGCTAAATACACGTAAATAACATATTGAAGTGGATCTTCTGTGGTGTATTAGAAACTTTCTCTATTTTGTTCCATTCTCACCCTGTCTTAAGCTTTAACAGGAAACTGCAACTTAAACATCAATGGCTGTGTTTCCATTCTTTGCAACTGTTTCTCAGCACAGTGCTTATTAGAATTGTTTGTGAAGTACCAACAGGAATGTCCTACTTCAGATCTAATGCTGTTTTGTCCATTTTCTTTGATGTACTGAAATAAATAATCCTAGGATCCCTCATGCGTGTACCTTTCTCACGCAGTGACTTGTGTAAGCAGTCACATGAACTAAAAAAACCTTTGTGTTCATTTTAGTTTTGTCTGGAGAAGCACAAAGATGTTTGCTTCTCATTACAGATGGAAACAAACTTGGCAGTGTAACCGAGAACCTGAAACAGAATCAGGAATGCGTGACTGTTACTGTTTTAAGTAGCATTGTCTAAAGTAAGATATTTATTTGTACTACTTGGAAACAGAGTGAATTTTATATGGAAAGAAGTGCCATAATGTTAATGCTTGGTGATTAAGATGACAACAGATATTTTCAGATGCTATTCCAGGTCTTTCCATAGAAAGGTAGGACTGTGTATGAGAAAGAAATATAACTAAATTATTCTTTCCCAACTCCACAGTATAACTACAATGCTTCCAAAAGCTTGTTTTGATATAACAGGTTGATGTGAATCAGCAAATCAGGTGATTCTGCCTGACCTCTCCCATTATAAGCACACCCCAAGGTGTTTATGCTGTGCACACAGACCTGCTTGTTCAGGCAGAATCCCCATTGCCCTCCTTCCCCTCAGTGCAGGCTCTAGCAGGGCTGGGGAATGGGTCAAGTTCACCAATACCTGAGAATCTGATGTATTAAAAGAATATCATAAATATACATAATTTACAGCAAATTGTTCCCCAGAGCACAGAGTATACTCATTAACTCAGGCTTCAACACTAAACGAGCAGAGCAGCCCTTCTTACTCCTGAAATCTGTTATTTCACTTTTCTAAAGGAAGATTTATGTAATGAGATTTTCCCCCGAATACCGTAAACAGTGATGTGACACAGATGCATGTTGCCATTAATCAGAAGGGATTGCTTTCAGAAGTTATCTTGAGATCAGAACATAAACAAGAGCTTCATGTATGAGTAGGACGATTCTGGGAATTTCTGCTTTATCCTGATGTGGTTGTCGTGCACCCATCGCAGTACGTGCTGGTGGCACTTCAGTTCCTGGGAGCCACCCCAGCCCACACAGGGGCCAGGCTGCATCCCATGGAGCTACAACTCATCTAGAAGGTACCTGCTGAGTCCTCTAAGTTTCCAGCTTGGAGTGGAGGGGAAGAACGTCTCTGAGATGAACATCAGTGCATTACTCGGAGACCCGTCAGCACCATTCCTAAGTGGAGTGGTGTGACACTGGGGTATGGTGGCCATCTCTGATTCCCAGGCTACTCCAGGCCTCCTCTGCCTTGGTTCCTTGTGCGCTGCAGCCTGACTGCTGTCCCCTAACCAAAGATGTTGGTGTGTGAGTCAGGAATGTGGACAGTGCCTGTCTTACATGAGTGTCTCTGTATTTCCCCAGTCGTCTTTGTGTACTAAATCTACTCCTGCATTGCACAGGAGCTTGCATTCAGGAAAGGGACTCTGTTATTTCAGAACATCCCTTCTGAAAACTAAGATGTAATTGTTCATGGGCTAAGGTCGTGTAGACTGTTGCATCTGCAATTTGGTTCCTAGAAGTGGTCGGCAGCATTTCTGAGCTTCACATCTGCCCTTTATGTTTTGTTGTCATGGCAACAGCACAAACCATCTCCTTGTGACTAATCCACTCTGCTTTTCTCCATCTAGGTTTTAAACAGGAGAAAGAACCATAGAAATAGTTTTCCCCCCTCCTTCCCCCACTGCCTCCAAACATGTTCTCTCCTCATCCCTCTCCAGAACCACTGCTGCGGGGAGCAGGAGTTCTGTAGGAAGATGGACAGAGAATTTAAGCACTTTAGCAAGTGATTGTGCTGTACTGTCTCCCATCTAAGAGCAGAGCAACAAAAGGCTGCTTTGCTATAAAAATGAATCCAATTTACTGACTAGAGAAGCAGTAATAATGTAAGCAGTAAATAGGAGGGATTCCAACCTGAAACGCTGATCCCGATTTTAATATAACATGTGCATTTATAGCAGATTAATGTCAAGAAGCAATGTTGCAATGAAAGCAAGAAATGGATAAAGTAAATTACTGAGGGCAAGCAGTCACCTCAGCTGCTTAGCTAAGTTTCCTAGCACTGCTTTCAGTGCTTATAAGTTTGTCAAATTGCATATGTCTCTTGAATGTTTCTTTTGGCCTCATGATAATTTTGGAATGTCAGCAGTCTGAGCAGAAATTCCATGTTCCATAGTTATTTCTCTTATGGTGAAAGAATAGGGATGGTCCCTAGGGCCTAAAAGCAAAGGTGCCAGGCAGACCCACCTTCCTGCTAAGGCTTCTGCTCTTTGCCCTTCACAAAGCCTACGACTGCCCAAAGCTTTGTATTGCAAGTACGAAGCAGGCAAGTTCTCACTTCTTCCACTACTTGCTTTGTTATTTTCATGGAACAACTAAGATGTTTATGTAAGTGTCTTTCAGGTGAAGCTCAGAATGGAACACTTCCTCCATTTTATAACAAACCCAAATCTTAGGCAGATCTTTCAGCTGAGGTGTGCTTGGCTGTGGTGTTGATAACTCATAGGCATAATTCTCTCTAGATTTAGTAACAGCACCAAGAATCTTGACCGTAACAAGTCCTTTGCTGCGTAGCGAGCAGCGGTACAAGCCATTTCTAAAGCCTGCATTACTTCCTCTTCTGAGGCTGCTCTTCATTAATAATCTAGTTGTATTTCAAATTAAGCATTAGTTCCTCATTTTGCCTTTCGTCAAGAACTACAGATTGCTTTTGAATGGCTATTGTGTGTTCCCTAGTTTTAATTATTGCTGCTGTTGACATAGTATTTAGGAACCTATACCATAGCTCAACTTAATATTCTGCATATGTAGTGATAAATGCTGGTTTCCAGCATTATCTAGTTTGACAAGTATTCCTTAATATTGTAACACAATTTGGCTCAAAATAATGAGCAAACATTGCACTCGGATCATGTACTGAGGTTGAACAGCTCTGCACGTGTGTGCACACTCTATGTGTGACCGTGTGTGTTGGTAGGGAGGGGAAGGAAGAGGAGTAAACTGTGAAATTTCAAAGAACTGCTTGCACTAGAGAGCAAAGCAGAGATAAAGGTGGACTCATGGTAACCAGCCTTCAGAGAAAATAAAGCCTACAGTGTTCGTGGAGTCACCAGAAATGAAAAGCTGATCACAAATGCAGCTTCCTCTCCTATTTATGAGCTCACATCTTTCATCCACCAAAGTCAGGAAAAAATCTCCCTAGTTTTACAGCACACTCTTCCAGTCTCCCTTTCTCCAGGTGGCATGTTAGAACAGAAGGGACCACAGCACTGTACTATGCACATAGGTCACCTTTTTCTGGTGTTGTCTCATGAAACTGTTACAAGCTACCTCAAAGTGCAAGACTTAGGTATCTGCAAGTGCAGCCAGCTGTGGGTGGACAGCCAAATGCCCAGTTACAAACGTCTCATGTATTTGGCAATAAAATGCAGTCAGTGATGCATTAAAAAAATTAGACCCATAATTACATAGCTTGCATACTCAAATGTAACGACATTACAGCAGATACTGTCCCTATTACGTCATGTACAGTTCATAGTGCATTAATAATACCTGACAGTTAGTAACAAGGATAGGATGTCAGCTGATTACAACTACTATAGCTTTTTTTTTTTGCTGATGCACTTACCTAACCAATAAAGAATTTATTTTAATAGCTCAAGCTCAGGAGACTGGCCTGTGCAGCTCTATAGAACATACAGTCTATACTTTGGCTGCAAATGCATTATCATCTACGTTCCAGAAGTTAGAAGCTGTAACATATTTTACACAAAAATCCAAAATACCTGTGTGACAGATATCTCAGGTCATGGTTTATTTGCCTAATGCAAAATACTACCACTAATAATTAAAAAAAAAAAACAAACAAAAACCAAAACCCAAAACCAAACAGTATTGCAAGTCTGGTCCTACCTTGGTCTACCAAAATTATTTTGGAAATCAGAATAGGCTGTGGGTGATAGTGCTAAAGGTCATTAGAAATCAGGAAAAGCTCTAATAGTGAAAGCACTGTTCTGTATCTGGTGGTTTGCATGTGTATTTTGAAACTGAACAAGTAGCTTTTTATCTAAATACAGGTTACTGCTGTCTCCAGATAATGGAGAAAGGCCAACACTGTTAGTGATGGAGAGAGCTGCTGGGTTGGTTTTGTTTTTTCTCAGCAGTAAACATTTTACTGCAAAGCTCAAGACTGAGATCCTTTATAATAAACAGTATAATTCTGCCATGACACGTGTCCTCTGAAGAAGTTCATGATGCTTTGTGCCTTTGCCACCAAAAGGAGCAGAGAGACCTTGCTGTTTTAGAAGGCTTGCTAAGTCAGGGCCTACAGGGTGACAGAGAAAACAAGCTGGTGCACGTCACAACTTGGGTGCATTTCTCTTCAGAGCCAGCAATGGAGTGAAATGATGGGTGAGGCTACTCCACATGGACTTTTACTGTTGCTTTATCTAGAGAAGGAAAAGACCAGCTCTGGTGCTGGCTCTGCTGCTGCTGTAGCTAGTATATGGTGACTGTAATCTACCTGTACAGTTGTAATGGAGATGCCAGAGTGTTTTGGCTTGTTCTGGAATCGTGACTCAGATCCTCACCACCTGAGAAACGACTTAATGGGAAATCACTTACAACTCCCCTTCTCTTTCTTTTCTGGGATAAGCCTCCTTTGCATTGTGCCTGTTAGGAAGGACATCACAACGTATTTTCCAAACATGCCAGGACTTGAAAAAAAATTTTCATTCTGGTCATTTTCACACTGGTCATTATGTAAACTCAGGTGTGCCCAAGGCCTGATTACTTTTCTTGATGTGTCAAGTTTTGCAGAGCATGCGGAGCTGCCGCTTCACGTTTTGGTAAAAAATGTAGAATAAAATAAATGGTGTGAAGAGAAGGAACAGCAAGAAACTTTTATTTTGGAGATCCTGCATGTAAATACATAGCAATCCTTCTGCATGGGCACACTGTGATAGTATAATCATAAACACATGATCTTTTAAGCCAGCACTACACCAATGCAACTGATGGTTTCAGTGTCCTGAAATGCTCTTTCCACGTGTATGCTACCGTGGCAGAAGACCTTTACTCAGGTGATACAGCTCTGTCTCTGCCCTACTGTGGTAAAGCATTGCCAAGACCATGACAGAAATAACAGGATTAACCTTTCTGCAGTTAAGTCCAAAAGCAGTTAAGTAAATTTGCTGTTGGAGCAGTACTGAAATTATGGATAGTGCTGCTACACAAACCATAAAAGAAGCAAAAAGCAACTTGAGTTTTTAAGTTCCGTGAGACTGCTTGCATAACACCAGAAGAAAAATTGGTAGCAGTGGAAATAGTCACATTTTTAAGAAGCCACCATTAATGATAGAGAATAGAAAGACAGAGCCATAAAGACAACAAAATAATTGGCAAGGTCACGCTAAAATTTTCCACACCAGCGTGTGTGTATATATATATATAAGATAAAGAACATATTTTGCAAGGAATCTAATTTAACTACTTATGGAAAACACCCTGAAAGAAAACCCCAAACTTTCATTAAACCTAGATGCATATCTGCGTTATGTAGAAGACAGATAGATGTCAGGAAGTATGTGACTAATGAAGTGGAACTCTGAGAATTCTTGCCTTACATAAATAATTATCAGAGAAACATTCAGCCAATCAAAATAAATATCATTTTGCAGAAGTCTAATGGAAAATCCTGTAAGCCATTCACAACAATTTATCCCAGCTAAGCATAAAATAGCAAACATGGTAATGATTTATAGGAGTTCCTTTTTCAGGGTGCTGCTTTAAGCCTGAAATACACATTTTTATTCCATAGTCAAATATCTGCATGTGTCTGAAAAGGGGTAATTACATCTGTAATAAACAGGAACATCCATAAGCCTATATGGTCTTGTTCTTAAAAGCATAGAGCTAAGAAGTCACAGCACTTGTATCTGAGCAGTGTGCATTAAAATGTGAATTACTGTTCCACAGAGCAACAGACAGTGGAATTATTCTTTTGAATTATCTTGTTGAAGGCTTGGTCTTCCCATAGCTGCTTGGAGTCTATAGCAACCAGGACAGCTCTGAGCTGTGCCCAGGAACAAACTGCATTCAGAGGCTGGGCACTACCTTTAGAAAGCAGAGTATGCAATCTATCATCTGAAGCAATGACCCACCTGCAGCAGCTTCCTGATTCTCTTCAGGTTGTGTATCAAGAGAAGATTCTTCTCCTGTGAAACCCGGTCCAGCTGTTCATCCACTTGTATTAGTAAGTTCTGTAAAAGGATCATTGCCATTGCTTCATTGTTGGATGCAGCCTCCCTAGAGAATCAATGAATGGGAACATGCATGTTTAAAACGTCAGAAGAAGTGTCAGTCTATCTGTACAGAAAATTATAATCCATTCAGAAATCTAGGCAGCAAAAAAGGCTTTAAATATAGGGTGACTTGCATCTAGTTAAGAGGTTTGGGAAGAACTGATTTTATGATCTTTTTATTTATATTCACACAGATAAGCAGCAAGAAAGATAGGGTGAGGATGTTCTTAGCTGTGCAGTGAGCCAGGAGGGACACAACCAGGGTTTTCTAGTCTCTGCTCCAGTGAATACTTAACTATTTTTATCCCACTTCTCAGAGGAAATGGGGATTTTGCATACTGTCCCTCTCGCTCCATCAGTCACACAGATGTGATTTCTGAATTTGCTGCCCAGTTTCAGACAAAGTTGATACTGGGCTCAAAGTCCAAAAGAGAGTATGTTCTTACACATTTCACGGAAAACTGGCAGGTTGGTAGAGGAGAGGATTCCAAATTAGTGCCTCCACTGAGGAAAATGGCAATAATAACTTGCTCCAGGAGGCACCAGCCAGATGGCCAGTCAGCAGATATATATCTTCACACCAGGCACCAGATGAGCCTTTGCCTGGCCAAACTATTTGGGGATACAGGAAGACTCTGAAGCTACTGGTGAAGGGTATGTAGGGGACAAAGGACACAAACACAAAACTAGGCTTTACTGGTTCTGCTGTTTAGAGAACCTGAAGGGCAGTAACATTAGCAAGCAGAACAGTAGATAGACTTTGGACTGCGTGGCATCCTTGTCCTTGGGATATTTTCTCTCCTTGCCCCCAAAAAGGCAGATGCCTGCTTGAGATGCCTGCTAAATTTGTCAAAAAGGAGATTTTTAATGTTTCCTGTGTTCTTACAGCCCCATAGACACTGAGCTATAAGCAAAGTTTGCATTCATTAGCAGATTTTTTTTTTTTTTTCCCAATAGTCCTCCTATAATCTTGTGGATTTAGCTTGAAAAATTAACATTCCTTCTTTGCACACTAGTATAATTTTTTTTTATTTTGCATTTAGTTCTGTATTTTCTTAAGATAGCTGTCAAATTTGATCCAAGTTTGTGCATAAATTCATCTTCTAGAGAATAGTTCCTGCGAACAGCTGGCTTGTTCCCCAAAATTATATATCCAGCTGTAATTTTGGACAAGTGAATAATTTTATGCTGCAAGAGGTAAATGTATAACATTTCCAGTGGAAACTGACTTGCATTGTTGTTTTTCTGTGAAAAACTTTTAATACTGTTATTTTGCTAGACCATTTGTTATTAGATTTTGTTTAGGTATAAGTTCAAATGAAACCTCTCCTTCAGGCATTCCTTAAATTTAAACTTTGACAGTTCAACAGCCTAAATCCATAACTGGCAGAATACTATTCCTGGAGTGCAGGTGCCTGCACAGTTCACAAATGAGCACCCTAAAATTTGCTAGACAATGAAAGAATTGTTCATGACTGAAATAACATGAGAGGGAATAAATTTAATCCTACCAATCTTGGCTTTCTATCCATTGTGCTAGTAGATGGCGGATTTCCATGGGGAAGTTGTCATCATAGAACTGGTCTACCTGCTCCAAAAACTTTATTTCCAGTTGTTGAACTTGACTCCATTGGGACATACTGCAAAAGAAAAGATTAAACATATTTGGCATTGAAAGGTGGTTATGATTTAATAATCCAGAGGGCATAAACCACTTATTTTCATTGTAGTTCTTTTATTATATACTTGAATATTCCTGTTGATTCTCTTGGCTCAAGTTAGTTAAAGGGAAGAGGCAGAAAAGTGAGCAAGAATATTAAAAGTCATAGCTCTTACACTTGAATGGGTACCTCTGCCAATCTTCTTCCTTAATGCAAATATTTTGGGGTACTGTATGATGCTTACAAAGCAGGGAGATTTATGCAGCCTCTCTTTTAAAGGAAGTAGCTTAGGACTGTACTTTTCAAATCCAGGTAAAACTGTTCTTATGAAAGAGTAGTAGAAAGCAATGAATTTACTTGGTGAATTCACACTGCTCCATTTTTACCCCAAGCCAATGATGGTCATATGTTATTGTGCTGTTTCTAGAGCCCCACATCTTCTGTTTGGAGAGTACTGCTTATTTTACAACCTAAATTATTTATCTAGGGCATCCTTTCCGTTTTTAATTGTCATAGAATTCTGAGATTTGATATTACAAAAAGGACAAAAAAAAATTGAGAAGTGCAGAGTCTCATGAAAACTAAGAGATCACCCAGCAACAGGCTCTGAAATTCTTACTGAAATAACTTTTGCAGTTAAGTTTGGGCTGTTTACCGACATACTGAAATTAGGAGTTTGGTTGTTCCAGAATTTAGGTGGGATGAATTGTCTCTGAATACCTGTTTCTCTCCATGGACTAAAGAGTTTTTGGGTGAGGGGGCTCTCCATGGAGGCACCTCAGCCTGAGTGACTCTCTTTTCACTTAGGAGAACATTACTTTTCTGATACCTGCACTCTAAGGTTGCACGTCATCTTTAATCCCACCAGTGAAAACACCACCTTCATCGTGATTTTTTTTTCAGTGCAGGAAAGACTAAAGGTAAACCACTGCTGCAGGACAGGCTATGCCAAGCTGCAGTTCTAGATGGGGCATGCAGATGAGAAGTCAGTGGTTGGGTTGAGAGAGAAGAGGGATGCCCAAGGGCTGTGTCCTGTGGTCTCAGTCCTCCAGTGGGCTCTGCCCACACCCTGATCCCATACCATAGGTGATCTTCCCTTTCCCTGGGATGTTTGTTCCTGTTAACAAACTATATGAAATCCAGGTACAGCCTAAAGATTGCACTGCAGTAGATCAACGTATCACATCTGTTTGAACATTTTTGATAGAAAGTTTTCCTGAAGAAAAAAGAGATTTCATCAAAATCGTCACTTTTATAGAAAGTTGACCTTTTTATAAATGGCTTTTCTATTTCCAATTCTGAATCATAGTTTCAGAATGTCAACAGTCTGAAGTAGAGAGTACATTGTATTTTTAATGCTATGGTCTTTCATTTGCATTTTCTTGAGTCAGAGGGAGGAGGAAATTAAAAGTATGAAGTATCTCAAGCTGTAACATAGTCCTCAGTACTTACTCATGCAAAAGTAAAAGTGACAGGGTTTAGTTTCTCCCTAACAAAGACCAGATGGGATGATTCTATGTGTGGTATGAAGGGCACTGTATATAACACCAGTGGAAATGTGCCCAGTGACATTTCCCTCCTCTTTATCACTTCCACTCAGAAAGGAAAAAATGTGTCCTGAACATTTACTTTCTTTAAATTGATGAGGAGTAGTAATACGTAGGAGCATTTCACTGTGTTGCTAGACTGATAGTTACACAGAATCAGAGACTTTGTTTCTTGAGATACATATAAGAAACCAAATCATGATGCATTAATAACTCATAGTGAGAAAAAAAAATTAAGATTTGTAAGCCTGTTGACTTTCAGTGGCATTTTTGTTGCCATTTCTGGTAAGTTCTGGTGATTATGATATTCTAAAAAGGTTAGTAAGGAAACTTAGAATTATTATCTAAGGGGATAAAAGAAAAAGGAAGATGCTGTGGAGGTTGCAGCCCTCTGAGGCCCTCTCCGTACCGCGCAGGGATGCTCACGTGTGTAGGCGCTCACAAGGCGCACGGATACGGTTTGTAAACGGGATTTCTGTAACGAGCTCGGTACGGTCTGATGGAACAGGTAGCATTAAGAGGTCGACTGCAACACTGACCACTTGTTTAGCTTTTATCCTCTGCAGGACGGCCCCGCTCCACCCCACCGGCGGCAGCACAGGCCCTGCGCGG